>NW_027202357.1:0-265990 GCF_024711535.1 Dipodomys merriami | reverse complement strand
TTTTCCTTCATCCCAATACCACTCACAAATTGTAATGTAAATTTCCAACATATTGTCCTGTGACTATTGCTATTGCATTGGTTTGCCTTCTGTCCTTCGTCTCACCATTTTATTGTTCTGCTTCCCTTGCCAAATGAAGATAAATATATATACAATACACAGGATATTGAATCCAAATACAACAATGGACAAACCATAGGGGAAAACACAAAAGAAAAAAGAAATCACATAGTACATTAAAAACAACAACCACAAAGAAAAATCTCTCAGCATCATTTTATATGATCATTTATACATAGCTATTGATTCATTCTGCTCATCTGCTAAGACTATCAGATATTTCCTAGTTATTACAAATGAGGGAAACCATGAAATCTGTTTCTTTGTTTCTTGCTTATTTTTTTAGTAGGATTTTTCCATGTCTTTCCATTTCCTTATGAATAGAAAGCATAGAAGTACACCGTACATATATAACCATATTTTGTCAATTTATTCATCTACTGAGTAGCATATTGTTTTAAAACATGACTGCATGTAAGTATCACTTAAGGCCATTCAAAAATGACAGATGCTGCCTCAACAGATATACTAATATCATGATTTCTAGGTAAGATAGTATTTTATGGTGGTACAAATGTTGAGATATAGGATGAGTCTGATGGATATCTTGCACGAATTGGCCAGGAAGATATCCAATATCATGTAGGATATAAATGGTAGTGACAAAATGTTTCCCTTGAGAAAGATATAGGAGGCTGTCACAAGTATGAAGTAGTTCAGATAAATTTGATGAATTTAGAAATGCAAGCTCAATTATGTCTCTTGAAATAATAATTATGTAAGTTGAAGGGCAAAAAAATGGTAAGAGAATAAAATAACTGACAGCAGATCATTATCCCAAGTTAGAGTACAAAAAGACATAATCTATAACTTCCAAGTTAAAGAGATACCAATATAATATGTCCCACTTAATTTAGGTACATGCAAAATATTTACTTGGCTTTTCCCTACTTAAATGCTCCAAAATAAATGAACACTTGCAAGAAAAGTTATGTTATTGACATTGTTTCAACACTAACTGTGATCAGCCCTCTTTTTCTCACTTTGCACTTGGTAAATTGATGATGTTGTGGATGATTAGAGTCAGAATTAGGGGCTTCTACTTGTACAATTATCCCAGAACAGTTTAAAGCAGTTTTCCGCCCAAGATATCCAACTACATTGTCTGAACCTGTACTTTGAACACACCCTCACACCTGAGCACATTATTTGAAATTATACTTTAGCTTTTCTTGGCACATTCTACTTTGTGCCTTTGTCTTCTTTGCACATTCCTTTTGAGTTCATAGCTGATCTATTTCCATTTCCTCTGTACAAACTGCTAAGAACATTGTTCAACTACCACTTCTTGTTTGTACACGCCCAGTCTATGTATGAAGGTACTTTGTCCATGTTAAGCAATAGGGTAATACTCACTCTCTGAGGAGAAAAGTTCCACAATATAACCCTATGCCCACATTAAAGAATGTAGAATTTAAAGCATTTTGAGACAGTGATATTAGAATTGAAAGGCTCCTTAGGGACATTTTCATGGAGTTCATTAGTTTACCCAGGAGAAATATAAATATCCACAAAATTTGGAGCTAATTAGTAAGCATCCAAATTAACATTAGATCCTAGATGTTGTGTTAATACAAGTCACGATTGTCTTATTGTTAAATCAGAATCCTTCACTACTTGACAATGTGTATGAGAAAGTGAAAGAAAAGCATTAAACCAAAAGGTCTTATCTTGTTAGGCATTTAATCCTAGTGGTGAGAGTAATGTCTGAATTTTTCCATTCAATAAAAGCTTGAAGTTTATAAGAACATTTTCCTACATATAAGAATTTGTGTCAGGTTGGTTGACAGCGTTATTTCAGCATGGAGATATACCTAACAAGATTTAGATTTCAATAGTGTATATGGCAATTATGATGTGTCAATTGCTATTGAGTCATTTTCTATTCTAAAGAGAAATCAATTCCAGGAGTCTTCAGTCACATCATTAAAGCTGTATGTTCAACCTAATACTTGGTGTTACTTGTCCTACATTTATAATGAGTAGGCTGATAAGATATCCAAACATATCTAAATATATTTCAATAAAATCCCAAACTGATATGCATAGATGGGTCACTAATTGGAACTGTAGGAGAAATTAGGCTTTTTTGTGCTGTAGTTCAATCAATAATCTCCTAGCTAAATAAAGTTTTCAAAAATATTCACAGAATACCACTAAGAAAAGTTCATGACAGTTATATCTGTATAATATTTCTAAGGTCAGGATTAAAACATTTGATCCCAACATTTAGAATCAACAGGATCTGTTGAATTAATCTATCCAGAATTTTGTCCTCACATTCACATCTCAACATTTTATCAATATAACTTTCACCAAAACACTGTTCTTATTGAACTTGTCTATGTCCTTTTACTTTTCAAATCCAAATAGTAGGTTTCCTTCAATATCTTCCTGAAAATTCTTTCCTTCCTTTTCTTCTGTAAATCTGTGTTTATTCCTTTTTTGTTTCCTTATTTATCACTTTCCTCCAATCTTTTCCACTCTGGTACTCACATTCTTCACACTTTCCTCAGAACATTCCTTTTCCTCTTCCCTTTAATAATGTTCCTGATTTTATTATTTTTCATATTCATGGTTATGAATATTTTGATGATGTCCAAACAGACCTATCTTTGCATCTGTCTAACATAAATCTTAGAACTATCAGAGAGTTTTTTCCTCTAAATCCATCTTTATCACCAAGATAAATCCATCTAAATCCATCCTTATCACCAAGAATGTAACTAACACAGTTAGGAGACAGAGATGTGGAAAAACTTTAGATTTCCTCTTACTCTACCTCCATCCATTAGATAAGATGAATGATCAAGATTTTCTCAGTTTCTGTCACTAATGTAATTTCTATGTACTTCTTTTTATGACCCTGATACACCAGCCTATTGCAAATACTCATCACCAGTCACTCAGTCCTAAACCAACTGTTTACTAAGTATGCATTTCTCCCCAGTCTTTTCATATTGGTCCTCTCCATCACCCAATGAGTCTCCTTGTAAGCACACAGAGTGAAGAACTCAGACAAAAATTCTAGTACCATTAATTACTCACAACATTGAATGGTGGTCTTACATTTAATGGATGTAATCTGCCAGAAATATTGAAGAATATATTTGTTGACTTCTAGAGCAAGGAAAAAGAAAGTAAACAGTCCTTACATTTTCTACCTTAGCTTACAAATAAGGAAAGAGTCAAATTCAGTTTGTTGGTATAAAGTCAGAAATAGTTTCATGCAGAAATAAAAATAAATTTTAACTCCTGGCTCTGCAACTTGTGTCCTTTTATGGTAACTGCAGATATGTAAGTAGTATTATGTAAATTGTGTCATGTATTTACAGCTGTAATGAAGAACATACTCTTAATATATCATTTGAAAACATTGGTTATTGAAAGGTATCTATATGAGAATGTTATTTGAACTAATCACACTAAGTTGAAACCTACATCTTAGTCCATCAAAATGTGGAAATAAACGATTTTATTTATAAGAAAAATAATACCACCAAGAACAGTGAGTGTATATACATTAGAAAGACTGCTGGAATAACATTAGGGTTTTTACTGTCTGTACCTGTTTATGTGATTGTAATTCTTGATATTCAAACTCTCCTTTTGTTATTCTGTTTTGTTTTGTTTGGTTCGTCATGGGGCCTGGACTCTTGGCCTGGCATTGTCCCTCAGCTCTTCAGTTCAATGCACTCTACCACTTGAGCCACAGTGCCACATCCCGCTTTTTCTGCTTATGTGGTGCTGAGGAATCAAACCCAGATCCTCATGTAGACAAGGCCAGCACACTGCCACTGAGCCACCTTCCCAGCCCTCCTCCTCTTATTCTTATTGTATGTAATCCAACGCTGTTTATAACTATGCATTCAATGTGGGAAATCCAGCTTCAAAGATATCTATGTATTTTTTTTCCTTTTCAATCACAACATCGTCATTATCAGGCTACACTGTGGTCATCATCCTCCCCATCAAAATTATTATTAGCAACATAAGTGCTAATTATTGAATGTTGGATATGTGTCTATGATTTTATTTGTCTTTTGATTAATAATTTTAATGTTACCACTGTGCATGAATCCATATTGAAATTTTGAACAAATAAAAAAAAACCTAAACCATATCAGGTAGTTTGACTATGTGCTTATAACAAATTATGGAATAGATTTTTTGAAGCATTGCAATTTCCTAATCAGTATGAATTAACTTCCTCTCTTCCCCTAACTACAGAACCTTTTCAAGTAATATACTGTAAATGTTACCATAATATCATGTGTATATCTAAAATTCCCTTGAAAGTAATAAACTATACTTTCTATTGAAATATTAGTTATTTTATTCTAGGAAACTTTTAGAAAAATAGACTGTATATCTTTGAAATGAAAAAGGTCAAAAATAGTAGCATAAAATTTTTAGAGCGAATCTGTCCTCTCTCTTTCTCTCTGTTTATATCTGTCTTCTCTCTCTATATATAAATGTTATGTGTAGAATAGTATATTTTTAGAGATTATTTGTCCTCAGAAATATATACATATATCTAAATTTATGTGTAGTATGATATATATTATAGTGAAACAAGTATCTCAAAATATAATTAAAATTAAAAAAAAAAAACTTCATGAAATCAAGTGCCGGTAACTCACCCTTATAATAAGAGCTATTCTGGGTGCTGAGATCTTAGAATTGTTTCCGAAACTAGCCCAGACAGAAAATTACTTGTTAGATTCTTATCTTCAATTAACCACTAAAAACAACACCCACAACAAAAAATGTAGCACATTAATTTCACAAAAGCATCTTTTAACTGCTGTGAACATTTCTTAGAAACATGAATACATACCCCTGGAAAATGTTAAGTAAAAAAGTATAGAACATTTACGTCCATGTTAAAGACATGATTATTTAGATTATTTAAAATATTTAGGTAATGATTAGAAGTTAAGAATAATGATAGATAAGTCATATATTGGGACTTATTTTTTTATTCTATTTTACAGTTGTAATAAAATGATATTTATAATGATTATATAAAATTACTCTTGCTTGGTATTTGAATTATCATAAGTGATAAATATTGTTAAATGATTTCCAAAGCAAAGGAGTATCAATACTTTTTTTTTTAAATTTAATTTAATTTTATTTGTGAACATACTGCTCAGAGGGGTTACAATTACATGGGCAGGATAATGTGTACATTTCTTACCAAGCATTGCAGCCTCCTCCTTTGGTTTACCCTTCACATCCCTTCCCAGCCTCCCCCCTCCCCCCCAATCCCAATCCTTCTCCTTCCCCCTCTCCCCCTCCCGCACCGACGTTGTAAAGCTCGTTTTGGACATGACAACTTGTACTTCTCATTGTTGCAACAGGTCCACTTGTATCCTTAAACAACTGGTTTTTCCCCATCTCCTCCATAAGTTATACTGACATCAAATATAGTGAAAGCAGGGGTTATACTGTGGGGGAGGGACATACAAAGCAATTGAGAAAATGATTTCAAGGCTGGTTCACTCTAAGTATATATTTGTTTTCTTGTTCTAGTTTTCCTATGTTAGTAGAAATTAAAATTCCAAAAATGTAATGGATATTAGCATTTAGGAATATCTTCATATACCCTAATATTGGAGTCCCTTCAGTGGAATTATTTTATTTCATTTGTTACTTTCACAAATAAATCAAGATGATTGTGTATTTTGTTATTTTCACTGCTTTTGGCTCTTATCTTGAGAATACGTTTTTTCTAGAAAACTAGAGATAAGCAATTGGATTGAGCATGTAACATATGACTTTCATAAAATGCAGATGCATAGATTTGTGTCTTTTGTCATTTGCTAAAAGTTTCTTCCAGAAAAGTTTCTCAATTACTTAGAAGTTTTACCCCTTCCCCTCCACAATTATACTGACATCAAATACAGTGAAAGCAGGGGTTATACTGTGGGGGAGGGACATACAAAGCAACAAAAAAATAATCATAAATGTGTTAGAAACAATCGCACGAAAGAAAAGAAAACATTTGAATACCAACCTTAGGGTTCATTTCCCTAACATCAACTTATCTGACCTTTTCTGCTTGACTCAGACATATACTAGATATTGCAAATAAGGGAAACCATGGGAAAACAATAGGGATACAGGTGGACTCATTTCAACAATGAGATGTACAAGTCGTTATGTCAAAAAATGAACTTTACAACTTTGGCGGGGGAGCAGGCAGGATTGGGTGGGGGACAGGGGGAGGATGGGAAGGGATGGGAAGGGGAAACAAAGGGGGAGGCTACAATGCTTGATAAGAAATGTACTCATTATCTTGCCCATGTAATTGTAACCCATCTGTACAGTATTTTCACAATAAAATATAATAAAAAATTACTTAGAATTGATGCATAATTCCTAGGTATTCCAGTTATCACATATACTTTTGGATTGAGTTATCTCTGTATAAACCCAAACGGACAAAATACCCTCAAAATAAACAGAAATCACATCTTTGTTTTAAATGCAGTAGTTTACAAAGAGTTTTTAGCCAACACCAAAACATCTTTTTAGCTATTCTGCATTTTGTGTGAAGAAGCTTTAACAATAGTTTTTTTTTTTCCTGACTTGCAATTCACTTACAATATATTATCTCCTTTTATTGTATACATTTTAGTGCTTTGGAAGTGAATTGTGCCTTCATAGGTTTTCAAAGCCCGATTTTCACAAACTTGCATTCCTTCAAATAGAAATGCTGTAAATTTTAGAACAGACATTAAAAATAGATATAAAATTCAGTTACAGGAATTTGCCCAGCATACATCCTCTGTAGTTTGTCTTTTCAAAATTTTTTTTTGAGGATCATTTCCAGGGCCTCACACATACTATTCAAGTTCACTGTCAATTAACTACATTCTCTATCCAAAAAAGTTTTTTACTTCTGTTTAATACATTCATAGAAGTGTAATGCCTGGATCCTATAAAATTCTCTTTCACCCTTTGAAGACTTGAAAACTTATTTGCTAAAATGATTGTAGTATTATACAAATCGATCACTATCAGAAGTATATCAATTTCTCCACAAATGCATTACTACATTTTGTGTCCTCTTTTAATATTATGGACTTATTAGTGAGTTTTTATTATTTATTAGAAACTAAAAAGGAGCTTATTTCATATGCTCCTCCTATTGACTATTAATCTGCATATGTTATTTAATAAAATATACTATTCAGGAAAAAATTTATATAGAATTAGAAGATATAAAAATACTTAAGTTTCAGGGGCTGGGAAGGTGGCTCAGTGGTAGAGCGATGCCTTGCATGCCTGAGGCCCTGGGTTCGATTCCTTAGCATCACATAAGCAAAAAAGAAGCCGGAAGTTGCTCTGTGGCTCAAGTGGTAGAGTGCTAGCCTTGAGCTGAAGAGCTGAAGGACAGCGCCCAGGTCCAGAGTTCAGGCCCCACAACCGGACCCCTCCCAAAAAACACTTAAGTTTCAGAATCACTGTAGCATTAATATTGTAGCATTAACAAATATATGCCCTCTATCTGTTGGATATGGTTTCGTTTCTGTTATAGTGTCCTTGGAATTATGAAAGGTTATCACTTGATATAATCCAGTTCTTGCTTCTCTTTAGCTACTAATGTTTTCCATGTCAAATTTTTAGAAACCTTTACTAATCCGATGTCATGAATTTTTACATTTATGTTTTACAGGTTTTTACATCTCACATTTAGTTTGATAATCATTCTTTGTAAGGTTTGAGGTAGGCCAGGTGCTGGTGGCTCACGCCTGTAATCCTAGCTACTGAGGAGGCTGAGATCTGAGGATGGTGGTTTAAAGCTATCCTGGGCAGGAAAGTCCATGAGACTCTTATCTCCAATAAACCACTAGAAAACTGGCAGTTTTGCTGTTGCTCAAGAGGTAGAGTTCTCACCTTGAGCTGAAGAGCACATGGACAACTCCCAAGCCCAGAGTTCAAACCCCATGACTGACATACATACACACAAACAAAGGATTGAGGTAATATTCTAAGATCATTCTTTAAATCTAGAGAGGCAATAGTGCCAATATAACCATTTAAGATTCTGTTTTTATTTCATAAAATCTCATGGCATCCTTTTCAAAATCGGTGGAACATAAAACTAAGAATTTATTTTTGAAAAATCTGTTACCTTCTTCTATGCGTCTGTTCTTATAATAGAACTAGGTTATCTTCACTAAACATGGTAATACGATTCAAAGCTTGTATGAAGGCTCAAGCTACACCATTTTACAAGATTGTTATGAATTCCTTGAATTTACATATGGGATTATTGAGCAGGTGGACCAATATACTCCAGAGATATCTGGATGTTTGATAGTCACTCATATTTCGCACCTTGTGGAAACACAAACCCCTGATATTATATATAGATAAATGTATTTAGAGATTGCTCAAAGCAACTAAAATTAATTTAGGAATGAGTTAAGATTTAGATAACATTATAGCATAATAAAGCTGAATGATAACGACTTGAGCTGTACTGCAGAAGAGAGAGAGATAGGGAAGAATGGTGGATCACATAGGAGCTGTATGTCATTGGTATTGTTTCAAAAAACAGAAAGATTTCAGAGAAGAGAAGGAGAAAAATAAAGTGTCCTGAATCAAGTTTCTTTTTAATCCACCTGATAGTTTGGACTGAAAGTCAGATAACATGGAAAAAATAAAATAGAAAACAAAGCATTGTATAGAGCTGTTACAATGTAAAAAAGTTGTAATAGGAATATAATTCATTTCCAAAGAAATAAGAGAAAGAATAAAACTAACAATTGCTAATGTGGATAGAAGATGGATCACATTTTATCATATATAATTTTAGAAAAGCATACTAGGAATGAAAAATTTTAAAAGTCATAACTTAAAACACAATTTGTATTATAACTAGACAGTATAGTTCAGTGATAAAACTTTGGCCTAACATATGTGAATCAATTGTGTGATCTCCCAAGCATTACAAAGTACACACAAAGCACACACACACAAAACCCACATAAACACACACACACACATAGCACATACACATATTTGGAATATTGTTATTATCATATTAAACAGGGAAAATTATCACAAACAGTAAAAGTATTTTAATATATGAAGTCATAATATTGCTCATACTATTTAAAAGTTTAGTAGAAATAAAACAGTCACAAGATACTTGGATTCTTATAGATTAAGTAAATTTAAAATTAAGAAATAAAAGACATGAGAAATTTGCAAACAAGTTTTAAATAATAAACATTTTGAAACATGTATACTTTTATTTTGATAAAAGATTGATGTTACTGGTGTTTTAACTCAAGATTTAGTATATGATAACCAGGTGCTCTATATCTTGCTAGGCATGGCTATATCTCTAATCATTTCACTCTGGAAATTTTATAAGGTCTCAAAGTTTCCCAGTCTCTCCCGAATTACTAACCCTATTTACACTTCCCACCATAGTTAGAAAAAGGAAACCACAAATCACTATGCCCAGCTCAGTTTTTTTTTTTTTTTTTTGGTCGGCCGTGGGGCTTGAACTCTGGGCCTGGGAGCTCTTCAGCTCAAGGCTAGCGCTCTACCACTTGAGCTACAGCACCACTTCCGGTTTTCTGGTGGTTTTTATTGGAGATAGGAGTCTCACAGTCTCTTCGTGCCCGGGCTGGCTTTGAACCGCGATCCTCAGATCTCAGCCTCCTGCATAGCTAGGATTACAGGCGTAAGCCACCAGCGCCCTGCTTCCAGCTCAGATTTTTTTTTTAATTCAAGTATAAATATTTCCAAAAAGTGACCATGTAATGCAGCCTTTTTTAATAAAGTATGTGCTTCTTGAAAATACAGTATTCATTACCTGAACAAATATGTTTAGAACTTTAAGAAATTAAATTTATTTAAATTCATCAACCATATAAAATTTAAGAAAATAATTTTTAAATATTCACATGTTAACTATTTTGAAAGAAAAATATATCTCTGAATAATTTACATATGTTAAAATTATGCAAAACTAAATTAACTAATCCTATAACTCTGAAAAAAGAATAACCCTAAAGAAACAAAAGAAAATAATTAAATTCAAAATTTAGAAAATAAAATGAAGTGTACTCTTTAGTTGACTTAAATAACTGTAAGCCCTCTGTATATCAAGTTTATAATAAAAAAATGCATGAAGAAAGAAAAGTACTCATTGGTCAATATCGACAGGAAAAGCATCAGTAGTTTTTTTTTTGAGTGTGCAAAAAAATCAATAGAAGCGATAAATATGTTCTTTCCATAATAAATGTACTCATTACTTTATTTAGATAACTGTATCCCCTCTGTAAATTACCTTTACAATAAAATTAAATTGAAATTAAAAATAAACTAAATAATATACCAATTAAGAATTCATAGAGAGCTAGGAAGTTGGCTCTGTGGTAGAACTTTTGCTTTGCATGTTTGAGGCCCTGGGTTCAATTCCTCAGCATCACATAAACAGAAAAAAAAACTGGAAGTGGCAGTGTGGATCAAGTGGTCGAGTGCTAGCCTTGAACTAGCCTTGAGGAACAGCGGCCAGGCCCAGAATTCAGGTCCCATGATCCGACACCCCCCCCCAAAAAAAAAAACAGAATTACTAGAAACCATTGGTTTAAAACTTTTTTAAAAAACTGCCCTAAGTACCCAAGTAATATAATTTGATGATACTATTTAAATACTTCAACTTCAGCAGAGAAGCCAAAAGTTTAAAAACTGTTACATAGTAAATTAATAAATCTGAATATATTACTATTAATAATAATCATAAGATGAATTTATAGTAGTAGCCAAATAGGTAAGAAATGAGGCAATTTGCCATTCGTTGGATTTAATATGTGAGAAAGAATTTTCTAGGTTTCTTAAAATATATAATCAGTTTAATGAAGAAACTATTCTGTCACATAATATGATAATTAGATGAAGCTGATATTAGAGCAAAGAGCAGATTGTACTAAGTTTTTGCATGTTAAAGTATATGCTTATTTTGGTTGTGGGAAATTGTGTTCAATTTGGGTATTGTTTTTGTAGAGTGGTGTCATATCATTGGTTAATTTTAGGATATGGGTTCCCTTTCAAAAGAACATGCATCTGATCTGAATTTTTAGCCTTCCCATTATCAAGGGTATAAGAGTTGCACACCAAATTGTCTTGCTTCCTAACTTGGCTGGCCTGGATTCGGCAGCCCTTCCAATCTTAACATGTAGATAGTGCAGGATGGTGGAAATGATCCAATGCACCCAACTATAGATTGAGAAGGAAGTCCACTAAACTTTTGGCCTGGGTTCTGTTCTCAAGCCTCCTCAGTAGTTAAGAGTTCAGATGGGAGCCCCTGGTGCCAAGCATAAGAGTATTTCTTAAAGCAACTAGACATATATATATGACTTAGGCATGTGAACACCTCAGGACAAGAATAAAAAAGCAGTGAAGTATCGAGGACAGGCCCAATTTTAACTAGCTACTTGGAGGCTGAGTAAGATTAGCTAGCTACTCTGGAGGCTGAGATATGAAGACCACTATTCAAAGCCAGTCCAATCATGAAAATACATGCGATTATCTCCAAAAAACCAGAAGTGGAACAATGGCTCAAGTGGTAAACCACTATCCTTGGACACAGAATCTTAGGGATGATGAATGAATAAATGAGCACTTGCACATGAGCATGCGTGTATACACGTGCATGTACACACACACACACACACACACACACACACACACACACACACACACATGAGTATTTCAATGCGAAGTTCTTTTTTTACCTTGCTGTACCCTATTTCCCTGTATTAGTTTACAAATTAACAAAATCAGCTAAGCACCTATTTACATAGAACTCATCATGTTTCTCTAAAGTCAACTCTCTTTTTAGAAGCATGCTTTTATTTGACCCATATGTAAACTATTCAGGAGTTTGATTCTTCTCCCTCAATTCTGTAGAATTAGATGGTTGTTTAGCTTCCCCCTAGAAATACAATTTTGTGAAATCTTCCATCAAGCAATGTATTTCTTTCACTAGAACGCAAGCCTCTGTCAAACAATTAATAATAGGTTTTTCTTCTCTTTGCTTTCATCTGTAGTTTTATTATCTTCATAGATTTTATGATGATCTGTCTGTGCATGGCAAAGAGTGCTGTGAAAATAAAAAAACCCGTCTCAGCACTTATCATTTATGTACCATCCATAGATATGAAGATGTTTAAATATTACTGAAATTGCTTTGTAATAAGTCATGTTCACCTTGACTATCATGAAAAAGAAGAATTGGTTTCTCAGCACTTTAGGTAAGAACTTGATTGAAAGAAACAAAAGGACAAGTGAGGAACAACTCAACACATACATTCAAATGAAACAACACAACCCAAGAAAACAAATTAATTTAGTAGTCAAGAACCTGCAGGAAATGCAAAGACTTAAAACAACATCAGCTATCACAAACTTCTGAAAATCCTGACTACATGGGAGTCTACTCTTGAGAGGATAGAGGTTAAAGCCCAGACTAGACAGAAAAATCAGTAAACAATGCCATGCACCTGTTATTCTAAATTCCAGGAAGAATAACATAACATGGACTGAGCCCAAGGTCATACACAAGGATCTGAAAAATAATCAGGATAATTTAGCGCTGGGGACATGACAAAGTGGTAAGAACACCCATTTAGGTGGCACAAGACACTCAATTCAAACTCTAATATTTGGGTATGAAAGTAAAAAGCTATGATTTTAAATAATTGGAATAATTGTAAGATTTGAATATTTGAGTGGAAAAATGCATGAGAGAGATAGAATGAACCCACATTCCAATGCTTTCAACTTAAGTGAAAATATTTTATGGTACTTCACACAAAACAGAGTTACCTTGCAAATGAACATGGTTGTGCATTTGGGTGATGGAAATACTTTAATTACACAGGTGTACATTAAATAGATTTTATTTGGGTAGATTGTACTTCTTAAACTAAGAACCTGGATGATGTCCCTGAGATTTTTCTCTCAAGGCTACCACTCTACTATTTGAACCACAGTTCCAATTCTGATTTTCTGTTGGTTGTTTGGTGATAAGAGGCTCCTGGACATTCTTGCCCAGGATGGCTTCAAACTATGATTGTCAGATCTCAGCCTCCCGAGTAACCAGGATGCCAGGCATGAGCTGTCAACAGTTTTAATAATTTGGTAAATTGTACAGTTACTGAAATTATACATTATCATTATAACCTGCATAATATATGTGAGTATGTATATATCAATGCATACCGATAGAAATATTTTAACATATTTTTGTATCTACAGTACATTTATGAAATCATCCATTATAAAATAAAATGGAAAAAAGTTAATAAGGAGCAAAACAAAGGAAATTATCACATGTTTCTTGTTGTTGAATGGAATACGAATTCAAGAATCAGGTTGGGAAAATCATCTCTACGTTAACAAAATGGATAAGAGCTATTAATTCCAATCCATCTATTTGCCCATGTTGTGCAACCTCACACATGAGTGTCAAAATAAAACCACACTTTTTGCCTGTGCTTTTACCTCACCGGATATAATTTACGGGTTAGATGAAGTAATCAAATAAAGATTAAAATAATATTATGTGAGGCTATGAATTAGAGCTGAACATGATTTTAAATATGATAATAGCTAATTAAGTTGCGTATTTCTTACGTTTACTCTGTCATGTCCCTCATTCCCACATTAGGAAAGTACATAGAAGGTTCTCACTAAATTATATGTACAATTATGAGAAAAATGTTTTGAAAGAATATGGGCACAGTGGTGTTTTAGCTTATTGAGACCTGTAGGGGTAAGTGTGTTTTTGAGGACTTGCAATACATTGTGATGAAGATGAAGGGAAGGATGTTCTTATTCTGGAAAACTGGATAGAGTATTGCTCCCACAAAGGAAGTGATGAATTATTCCAAAACGTAACAGTAAAATCACTTTCACAATCATGTTCACTGCTGCACTATTCACTGTAGCCAAGTTACGGAAACAGCCCAGATGCCCTTTGACAGAGTGATGATTAGAGAAAGTGTGGCACATATACACAATTGGATTGAACCCATCCATTTTGAAGACTCTTACATTATTTGCAACGAAATGGATAGATCTAAAAATATATTAATGGAACTAAGTCAGAGCCATATTTGGAAGCTAGAAATTTATACAAGTTTACACAAAAATATTAACCAAAGCATGCTATTTGCAGAGGAGTATTTCAAAGGTGTAATTTCTTATAAAATTGAACTTTACTCCAACAAACTGAATACCAGGAAACTATCACTTGGAATATGTGAGTGGAAGTCAAAAGGAAGGAATAAAGAGAGATATGGAGGAAGGGAGTGAAGGTATAATATTCAATGCAGATAGTATGAAACTAGAAAAAATTAAAGTGGGGTGAGGTTTGGAAGGGTGTGGAAAAGTTATATAAAGATCCATTTTACTTAAAAAAAACTGATATGTTGAATGAAAATTCCCTTATACAAGTATTTAAGATAATAAGAATATAATTAAAAACAATGGAGATATCTGATCTTAAATTCTATTTCCATCTCTTTTAAAAAATGAATTTATTTGCTCTATAATTTGATGAGAGGGATGGATTTTGTGGCTAGCTAGATCATTGCACATCTGTCTCTCCCTCTCTCCCTTTCCTGGTTCTCATAGGTAATATGATTGCTCCACAATTATCCTAATTTATTTTGCTTTTGTATTTTTGGTTGCATCATTTCACTTTCTGCTCTGCCATATCCCAATTCATTTACATAGAATACATTATTTCCTGTTTTCTCCTTCTTAGAATAAGCTGCACAAGAAGAAAACACTGGTCCTCATTTTCAGTCTGTACCTTTAAATACGGAGGAAAATCTTTCCTCTGCTCTCTACCAATTCCCTACTCTCCAGTTAGAATAATTTAGAATAGTAAAAATGAAAAAAGAGAAAATAAATAATAGTGAAAAAAAACAGATGCAGAAAATTCACCAGATTTTTCTGACCATTTCATCCAATGTGAACTATTGGGGAAATACACGGAGAGCTCATTCTCATTGGCACTCAAAGTCTCTGGTTAGGCAATTCTGATGAAGTTGAGGAACAAGATGAAAAAGTGAGAAATGGTATCAATTGCAAGAAAAAAATGAAATAGTATCCAATCAAATTTCTTCTTTTTCTGTTGAAAATAATCACCTTACTACAGTGCAGAGACTACTTTCCAAAAAGACCACTCATGTGATTACTAGGGATGACGATGAGTATACCCCTCTTCATCGAGAAGCCTACAGTGGACACTTAGATATTGTCCATGAGTTGGTGGCTCAAGGCAGATATTCATGTAATAACTGCGGATGGCTGCACATCCCTGCACAGTACTTATACATGGAATAATAACAGAGTGGCTTCTTTATTTCATCATGATGCAGATACCAATGGCCAAGTTAAAGGCCTCTTGACCCCCTGCAACTTGCTGCTGGGAATAGATATAGCAAAGATACGCTGGATCTCCTTCTGTTGAACCATTATATCAAGCCAGGTGTGAAGCACAACTTGGAAGAAACTGCATTTGATATTGCCAAAAGGATAAGTATGTATCACTACCTCTTTGAAGTTGTGGAAAGCTGTACAAATTGTTCTCCTAAGTCCTAATGGATCAGTTAAGTTTCTTAAATTTCAAAATTGCCAGTCCATCCTATGTGTCCATAGAAAATATTTTCACAATACAAAGCAACAGCAATACCTTACTTTAAAAATTCATGTATTCCATGGTATTCTTCCAAGTGAATTGCCTGACATTGATGTCAAAATATATTTGAGTTGTTTGTATACATCTATAATGATTTCTATAGAGTTTGTGATTTTTTAAATCAGAAATAATTTTAACTTATCTGTTGAAATGAGTAGTACAGAAACTAAAGATATTTCTGGTGCTTGTCTGAAAAAGTATATTTTAAAATATTTAGTATTCTGTTTGTATAATTTCCATAATCTATTTCATTCGCTCCTAGATTTAATACTTTGAATTCGACATTGTTTTATAATACATACGTTCATTAATAAATGTGTTCTTTCAGATTGCATTCCATATAGAAACATTTTAAGATTCTTTTAATTCCTAGGTCCTTATAGAATTTTATTTCTTTGGGATAAAATGACAATGTTATCTTATTTCAAAAGTTTTATAAAGTTTATGCTATGTAAATGCCTTTCTAAAACGGTGAAGATTGAATACACTGATGTCAAATTAACTTTTATTTCTATGAATTACACATATTATTATACTTGTATATTTGTAATCAACTTTTGAATAACTGTTTTTCATTTCTTGCATCTGAATAATGAAAAATATGGAATACTTCACAAATTATCATATCATCCTTGTGCAAGCGCCATATAAATCTCTGTATTGTAATTCGGGTAGACCTGCTGCTGAAGAATGTAGTATCCTATAAACTTAAGTAATTAATGATGCAATCTTAAGACAGGCATATATCCTTGGTTGCCTATTTGTAACAAGGAAACCTTATTGTTCCCAAAATTGCTATTCATCTTATTTCTGTAAAATTCTGTGTATGGTGGAAAAAACTTATGTTGTTTGTTCGATTGCTCACATTTGCAAGTTTTTGTAAATGACTATTTTAAGTCTTTTTCATTTGAAATTTGATCATACTTTGAAGCCTTTATAGATAGGTACAAAGGTGATGGATTTTCAAGTACTTGTTTATTAACTGATTTAGCTTTGTTGAGCTAATGGATTCAAAGTAAGCCTTGCTTAAAAGCTACTTCTAAACTTCTGCAGCTTAAAATTTCCCAAATGAGGTCTTGCTGGCACAAATGTCTCCTTGACCTTTTACCCTTGCTTCATGTAGGAACAGCCCAACCAGAATGTCTTACCCTGACAGCATAGATTGTCTTACTGGAGCAAAACTAATCTTAGTTACAAGGGATTATAGAGAGATGAACAGTTCAGACAGAACTGTTCGGACTAGAAGGTATTTTTTTCAAAATATAACTGCTTATTACACCCTACTATTTCAAAAGTAACTAAAGCCAAGAAGGTGAAAATATTGTTCTTATGCATGATTACCTAATGTCCTGGCCTGACTACCATCCAACCAGGCAGGAAGTTACACCACTGATTTTCTATCACCAAATATATTCCATAGCTCCAGGAGAACTCCATATGTTTCTCCTCGTTATTAGGCCTTAAATTGGTAGTGTTTTAATCACAGTGTTTCCTCTTGCCTCTAAGCTGTACATCCCCGAATGGTAAAGCTTTAGTTCTAATTCTACCAAACAATGAGGTAGAGGTAATGGAATAATAATTTAAAACAGTTGCCTTTGATTCCCTAACCACAACAGAACAATGCAAAACTTTTTCTTATAGATAATTATATATTTTATACATATATGTGTTGATTTTATATTTCACACAGTGGATCTTACCAGAATTAATTGATAATTTGATAAATTAATTTATATTATTCCAACAAATAGATTGGAATATAAATAATCAGGATTAGAATATATATTAGAATATAAAAAGTATCAATGCAAGGTTTTCGGTATAAACTTGTGATACTTTCTAAGTGTTCTTGGTCTTCTGAATTCACATGGTAAAAAAAAAATGTTGTTTTCCTCTAATCTATAAGGGATTTTACTCTGCTGCTCTGTTTATTGTTTTAACTCGCTGGTCCCAAATTGTTTTTCTCCATATTTCTGAAGCATTCCTACTGATTATACTCAAATTTTGCTGATATGGTATCTAAAAGGTATTATTCTTCTACAGGATCCATGGGTCCTAGGATCCCAGGTCCCAGTTATCTGCATCATCAGATAACTAGGGCAAAAGTTCCCACCTATGCCCATGCAACATGCCAAGAGAAAGTAATTGAAGACACATCTCAATTTCTCATTTCTTATATTTCAGGGCCCCAATTCCTTGAAATGCAGGAATTAGCAGTGAGCAATTGGGAAATGCAAGGCAACTTAAAATGCAAGATGAAATAACAAAATGTGAAAGTACAGTAATTCAAACTTTCAATTTTCAGAAGACCATGCCATATGAGTGAAAAAGACCACAAATGTCACAAGATTATTTGTAATACCCTTCTCCTAATGATTAATGAATGATTTCAGTCCAGTATCAGCAGGCAAAAAAATAGTTCCTGAATGATAGATCCATAATTGGTCTACCAATGCTAGGAATACTTGAAATAGAGGTCAAATATAATTCAAAAAACATTAATTGAGAAGATCCTTAGTGCTTCAAAACACTGGTACTTCAGTAAACTTGGTTCTGTAGTATAAAATGTTGTCATTCTCAAACAAATGATAACCTACATTTAATCTGCTGAAAGTATATTCTTTTTCAAAAAAACTTTTAAAAATCACATTTGCCAAAATAACACTTTACAAGTGATGATATTTAGTGAGGTTACTAGTCTTTCAAGTGTAGGGAGCAAGTTTCTATAGAGTTGATTTATTCACCCAGCACTAATGACAAACAGGTTCAACCATTCATTAAAGTGTAGGAATAGTACCCCCCACCATTTGTGTTTTTCCGTAGGTGCCTTTGAAAATTTGTTAAATAGATCAGCCTCCAATATTTCAAACCAAAACATTAGCTAATAAATAAATTTTATCACATAAGTACATTTTAAAAATTCATGAATAGTTGCCTTATCATATGGTGTTTTATGTTTTCCCTATATGTCTAACATAGTAAGAAATATGACTTTAAGTCTTGAATATGGGTACTCATCAGAGATTTGACAAACATACAATCTGTCTTCTATTTCTATCATATTCCTCTACAGTAGTAAATTTTAGATTTCTTCTTTTGCCAATACTTATAGGTAGTTGAAAATATTATCCCATGTAAAATAAAATAATCACACACCACTCTACAAAGCCATTTATAAAAACTGGTAGTTAGGAATACATTCTAAGCCATTTTTAAACTTTCTTGTTGACTACAGATTAATCTTCCAAATGGAGGGCAATGAAATCATGTCTAGGTGCTTCATGTCTCCCGTCTTGCAAATTGTTACTTCAGATGAATGAATTATGGAAATATGAGTTGACATCAGTTCAAGTATATGCAGAATTGAAACTCCATGGAATGTATATAAACCTTTCAAAGTACTAACAGACAGTTTAACAGAATGATTATCAGGAAATTGAATTAATATTAATAATATTAAAGGAATAATAATAAACCTATAGAATGAACGAAGAATGGAACAAGGAGCAAGTACAGCTAGAATATTTAATATACACATGTGAGAAAGGAAGTGGTAAATCGGAAATAAATTTTGTAGAAGGGGTTGGTTGAGAATGATAGAAGGAATGACTCTGATCCCGGAACATTGGACAATTAGCTGGACATTTTTGTAACACACTTTCACAACTTTTTGAAATTCAGTGAAAAAACACAACAAAAAACAAAAACACACAAAAAGCACAACCAAACAGCAGTCTCTATAGAGTACGATTATGACCTCTCAAAATTTTAAATAGTTAATGAAGGACAATCTTGGGAAAAGCATACAAAGCTGTTCGAAGTGAGCAATTTGGGGTAGAGGAGAATTTTTTTTGTTTTTCTTTTTGCTTATGTGGTGCTGAGGAACCGAACCCAGGGCCTCAGGCATGCAAGGCAAGCGCTCTACCACTGAGCCACCTTCCCAGCCCATAGAAGAGAATTTTTAACAGATTTAAATAGATTGTTTAAGGTTATAAATCACCTACATATGCTGCAAATATTTTCTTCTGCGATTTCTCTTGATCTGAACTGGATATTCCAGTCCTGAGCCACACTTGAGAGCTTGTGAAGATAGAATGGAAGAAACAAGATCAAGAACCCATTACTCCATTGGAGAGGAAACAGTCTTCTACATTTTCTCTAATTTCTATTGACTACTTTTATTCATAAGTTTAATTCAAGTGATTTGAATTAAATATTTCCTTCTTTGTTCTGGCTAAGTAATTGGTCAAAATAATTCACTAAATATTATTAGCCATTTTTTTATCATGCTGTTTTCTTGTCCAAGCGAGTCCATTAAACTTCCTCCTTGCATTTGGTTGCCACAGAAACCCAGCATCAATGTTAATGAGGACAATTTCTAATGTAAAACTTTGTCTCCAAAATACCAGTCCAAGAAGCTGTGATCACAAATATTTACCTATACATTTTTCTTTTTTCTTTTACCTTGAAAGTCTTCTTGTGTCTAAAGTGCCCTCAAAAATAAGTACTCTGCCAATTTTTGGGTCAATCACTTATAACCTCAAAGATATTTTGCTAACAAGATGCTTAGAGGAAACCAAAGAATACTGCACTTTTATCTTCTCTCTTAAGACTCTCCTTAGATACCATATCAGGAACAGTGAAGTTATTCTTTGCAAAATTATTTCAATAGATTAATTTTTTCTCTTCATCTTGCATTTGTTCAACAAGATGTATGGAGAAGAATAGAGTTGAATCACCCATACCATGGATGACAGTGTCTTTTACAAAAGGACAATGCTCCTATGTCCTATTTCTCTGTCCTCCTTCTTAGCTCTTGCCTGATTTCCAACTAATCACAGATTCTTAGCTTCAAGTCTAATGAAGGTGAAGGACTATAAGGCCTCCCCAATTGCTACATTGTAGGGCTAGATCTCCAGCAGGAGGTAAGTGTGAACGACACACTCAAGGAACACACGTTGGGAGAACAGGCTTAAGCAGGTCTCGTTTATTTCTGCACAAGGGTTGAGATTTTATAGCCCCAGCTTTCCCAACCTCCTGAGTCCTTCCAAGCCAATTACTTAGCGGGGAGTTGATCATGGGCACTGCTTGGTGACAGGCACTGATTGGTCCCCTGGGGACATGTAGGGAGCATGGACAGCTCATGGCTGTAAAGCTAGGCAGACGTGCCTGTGGGTCACCTCTCTATGAGCAGGAAGTGTGCTTCAACTGCTACTCTAGCTGACTCAACCAGTTCTGACCGGCTCTACCCCAAAATTTTCCCTTTTCTTTTAAAAGGACCGTCATTATGGTGACACATCATTGGAGGCATTTTTGCCGGGAGTGCAAGCATTTAATAATTCCTAGGAGAATAAGCCCTACAAGTGCACGGCCTCCCCAGATGACCAGAGAGGATGGAGAAAACCATTGTTGTAACATTTTAAGCACATCTTCTAAAAAGGAGACAGCGGGAATAAGCTGAATGGTGGTCTGGTTTAGGTGGGTAACATCATGCAGCAGGTTTTGGTTGAAGTTTAAGTACTTAAGGGACTTAGGGCCTTTGATGTAGTTACTAAGTTCAGTGAAATTGGGTGCGGGAGTGGAAAGCTGAGAGACAGAAGTAGTCATAGCATTACATAGTCCTCCTTGTTGTAATCAAAGAAATGTAATCTGTTCTTGGAGCAAGTCTATTTGTTGTTGGAGCACAAGGAGGCCTCCCTTAAGATGATTGGCAACTTGTAAATGTTATAATTCTATGGATGACAGTTGAGGGATGAGCTGGTTTATTTGTTGCACGGTGGACACGCTTTGGGACACAATATAGCGGCGGTGGTAGCTGAAGCCACTGTAGCGATGATTGCGGACCGATTGCAAGGATCAATCCTACTGCTCTTTTAGTGCACGGATGAATCAATTGAACCTGGGAAAACTGAGAGTCATTAGTGGCCAGAACAATAAATGGAGGAACACGTACGAAACCTGCAAAAGGATATGAGTCATTGGGTTGCCAGTGATTGCTGAGAGTTCAAGTAGCAGAGGAGTTGTCTCCTAGACAAAAAAAGAACGGGGCCCTAACCACTACCATTCCTGACACCTGGTCATATCCAGATCAGTTACAGCGACGAATATTGGCCAATAGGAAAGGGGACAAACCGAGGCAGGAATGTGATGATCAAAGGATTGGCATGGGGTGTCCTAGGTCTCCCAATCGTCCTCCTGAAGAGTCATAAAACTCCTTTAGATTTTGAGGTTTGGGATCTTTTTCAGATTGGTTGTATATAGCTGGGTCTCTACCCTTAAAAGAGTTTTAAAAGAGAAACTATGAAGATGAAGCAGTGGGTGAGGCTTCAATAGCCTAGAAGCTGTGTTTAATTGGAAATCAGGAAATTGCTGAGAGGAGGACATAGAAGTAGGACACAGAAGCATTGTCCTTTTGTAACCGACCTGTCTTCTAAGGTATGGGTGATTTACCTCTATTCTTCTCCATACATCTTGGTGAGCAAATGCAAGAACAAGAGAAAAATAATATATTGAAATAATTTTGCAAAGAAAAACTTCACTGTTTCTGATATGGTATCTAAGGAGAGTCTTAAGTGAGAATATAAAAATGGAGTATATTTTGGCTTCCTCTAAGCATCTTGTTAGCAAAATATATCCTTGAGTTTAGAATTGATTGAAACAAAAAGTGATGGAGTACCTATTTTTCTGGGCAATTTAGACACAAGAAGACTTTCAAGGTAAAGGAAAAAGAAAAAAGTTAGCCAAGTATTTGTAATCACAGTTTCTTGGACTGGTTTTCTGGAGACAATTTTTACATTAGATTTGTCCTCATTAACATAGATGTTGTTTCATGGCAACAAAATGCAAGAGGAAAGTTTAATGGACTCGCTTAGTCAATTAAACAGCATAATCAAAAAAAATGGCAAATAACTTTTAGTGAATTATTTGACCAATTACTTTGCCAGAATAAAGAAGGAAAATGTAATTCAAAATGAATTGACCTAAAAGTATGAATAAAATGTAGTGAAGAGAGATGAGAGAAAAAATAGAGTATTGCTTTCTCTACAATGGAGTAATGGGTTCTTCATCTTGTTTCTTCCATTACATATTTCCAAGCTATCAATTGTGGCTCAGGACTGGAGTATCAAGTTCAGAAAGATAATATTTGCAGCAGATATTGGTGATTTATAACCTTAGATAATCTATTTAAATCTGTTCAGAATCCTCCCCTACGCCAAACTACCCTCTTTGAACATCTTTGTTTGCTTTTACTAAGACTTTCCTCCATTAACTGCTTAAAATTTTTGAGCGGTCATATTCATACTCCCTACAGATTGCTGTTTGGTTGTGATTTTTATGTGTTTTTGTGTTTTTTAACTGAATTTCCAAAGGTTGTGCAAGTGTCTTACAATTAAATTTGTCCACCTAATTATCCATTGCTCCTGGATCACAGTGACACCTTCTATCATTCTCAACCACCCCCTTCTCCAAGATTTATTTTCGATTTACCACTTTCTTTCTCAAATGTGTACATTGAGTATTCTAGCTGTACTTGCCCCTTGTTCCATTTTTCATTCATTCTATGTCTTTACTATTATGGCTCTCTGGTTTCAACTTCCTGATAGTCATTCTGTTAAACTGTCTGTTAATATTTGAAAGGTTTATATACATTCCATGGAGTTTCAGTCCTGCACGTACTTGAACTAATGTCAGCTTATATTTCCATAATTCATTCATCTGCAATAACAATTTGCAAGACTGGAGACTTGAAACACCTATACATGATTATATTCTCATCATTAGTCAACAAGAAAGTTTAAAAATGGCTTTGAATGTATTCTTAACTACCAGTTTTTATAAATGGTTTTGTAAAATATGTGTGATTATTTTATTTTACATGGAATAAAACTTTCTACTACATTTAAGTTTTGGAAAAAGAAGAAAAGTAACATATACTACTATAGAAGTATATGATAGAAATAGAAGATATATTTTTTCACATCTCAAATGAGAACCCATATTCAAGACTTAAAGACATATTTCTTACTGTGTTAGACAGAGGGAAAACAAAACAGCATATGATAAGGCAAGTATTTGTGACTTTTTAAAATGCCCCTTATTAAGTGATGAAATTTACTTTATTAGCTAATGTTTAGGGTTAAAATATGGGAGGCTGACCTATTTAACAAATTTCTGGAAGGCACCTACTGAGCAACACAAATGGTGCGTGGTACTATTTCTAGAATTTAATGAATGGTTGAACCTGTCTGACATTAGTGCTGGGTAAATGAATCACCTCTATTGTAACTTGCTCCCTACACTTGAAAAACTTGTAATGTCACTAAGTGTCATCTACTTATCAAATGTTATTTTGGTAAGTGTGATTTCAAAAAGTTTATTTGAAAAGGAATACACTTTCAGGAGATTAAATGTAGGTTGGTTTGAGAATGACAACATTTTTATACAAGAGAACCAAGTTGTACTAAAGTACCAGTGTTTTGAAGCACAAACGATCTTCTCAATTAATGTTTTGCTGAATTACATTTAACCTCTAAGTCGTTTTCCTGACCATGGTAGATCAATCACGGATCTATCCTTCCAGGAACTATTTTTTGGGCCGACTAATGCTGGACTGAAATACTACGTTAGTCATTAGGGGAGGGGTATTAAAAATAATCTTGTGACACTTTCTGATCTTGTTCACTCATATGGGCTGGTCATCTGTAAATTCAGTTTGAAATACAGTAATTTCTCTCCATTTTGAGACTTCATCTTTCATTTTAAGTTGCCTTACATTACACAATTGCTTGCTGCTAATTCTTGTTTCTCAAGGAATTGGAGCCCTGAAATATAAGAAATGAGAAATTGAGATGGATTTTCAGTTACTGTCTGCTGGCATGTTGCATAAGCCTAGTTGAGAAGTCTTGCCCCTGTTATCTGATGATGCAGGTAACTAAGCCATAAGATATTAGGACCCATGGGTCTATAGAAGAATAATGTCTTTTAGATATCGTATTAGGACAATTGGAGTATAATATATAAGAATGCATCAGAAATATGTAGAAAAACAGTTTGGGACCAGTGAGTTAAAACAATAAACAGAGCATCAGAGTAAAATCTCTTATAGATTAGAGGAAAACAACATTGATTTTTTAACAATGTGAATTCAGAAGACCATGAGCAATTAGAAGGTATCGCAAGTGTATACCGAAGACATTGCATTGATACTTTTTATATTCTCATATATATTCTAAACCTAATTATTTATATTCCAATTCTATTTATTGGAATAAATAAATATCACTTTATTTGTCAAATTATCAATTGATTCTAGTAAGTTTCACTGTGTGAAATATAAAATCAGCACATATAAATATAAAATATATAACTATATATAATATAATAAAACGGCACATGTTTTGCATTGTTCTGTTTTGGTTAGGGTATCAAAAGCAACTCTGATTTAAAGTATTTTTCCATTATCTCTACCTCAGTGTTTGATAGAGTTACACTTAAACCTTTACCTTTTGTAGATTTACAGACTGGAGGCGAGGGGAAACATTACCAATTTAAGGCCTAATAACAAGGAGAAACATATGGACTTCTCCTGGAGCTATGAAAATATTTGGTGATAGAAAGGCAGTAGTCTAAGTTCCTGCCTGGTTGGAAGGTAGATAGGCCAGGACATTAGGTAATCATGCATATGAACAATTTTTTCACCTTCTTGGCTTTAGCTACTTTTGAAATGGTAGGTATGATAAACAATTATATTTTGATAAAAACCGTCCAATCTGAAAAGTTCTGTCTGAAATATTCATTTTTCTATGATTCCTTGGAACTAAGATTTATTTTGTTCAAGTAAGACAATTTACGCAATCAGGGTAAGATATTCTGGTTGGTCTGATCCTACATGGAAGAAGGGTAAAGTGTCAGGTAGACATTTGTGCCAATGAGACCGCATTTGGGAAAATTTCAGCTGCAGAAGTTTAGAAGTAGCTCTTAAGCAAGGCTTACTTTGAATCCGTTAGCTACACAGAGCAAACTCAGTTGAATAAATAAGTACTTGAAAAAGCCATCCCCTTTGGACCTAGCTAAAAATGCTTCAATGTATGATTAAACTAAAATGAAAAAATTTAAAATAGTCATTGACAAAAAAATTACAAACTGAACAATATAATTATTTTCCATTATACACAGAATTTTAGGGAAATAAGATCAGTAGCATTGTTAGGAACAATAAGGTTTCCTTGTTACAAACAGGCACCCAAGGATATAATCCTGTATAAATATTGCATCATTAACTACCTAAATTTAGAGGACATTACATGCTTCAGCAGCACATGTACCCAAATTACACCAATACAGAGATTAACATGGCAATTGCAAAGATGATATGAAAATCTGTGAATTATTCCAGATTTTTCATTCTTCAGATGCAAGAAATGAAAAACAATTATTAAAAAGTTGATTACAAAATTACAAGTGTAACAATACATGTAATTCATATAAATAAAAGTTTGACATCAGTGTATTAAATCTTCACCTTAGAAAGGCCTTTACATAGCATAATCATTATAAAACTTTAAAATTAGACAACATTGTCATTTTATTCCAAAGAAATATACTATAAGGACCTAGTAAAAAAGGAATCTTAAACTGTTTTGGTATGGAATGCAATCTGAAAGGACACATTTATTAATGAACCTATATATTATAAAACAATGTAGAATTCAAAGTCTTATATCTAGGAAAGAATAAAATAGATTATGAGCATTATACAAACAGAATACAGAATATTTTAAAGTATAATTTTTCACATAAGCACCAGAAATATCTTTAGTTTCTTTAGTACTCATTTCAACAGATAAATTAAAATTATTTCTGAATAAAAAAAGCAAAAACTCGAGGGGGTCCAAGATGGTGACGGGGAAGTAGGGGAACGCCACAGCTCTCCCCAACCAAAAAGAGAGTTTGAGTTCCAACGTTTAATCTCCCCAAGAGACCGACAACAACAAAATAAATCAACATCCAGAGAAAAACAGGAATTGAAAAGAAGAATTTCACAACAGAGAAGCTTGAAGACGCCTCCCCCAACGTCTATTGGCCACAAAGCAGCGTGCCAAGCCATGGCCAGCCCAGCCTGGTGGGAGCTGCCGGTGGCCCAGAGACACAGGGAGTTGTCTGCAGATCACCCGCACCAAAGACCCCTGAGGTAACAGTGTCAGACTGGCTGATCTTGACGAATGAAGAATGCTCTGAGCAGGGAACTTACACAACGATCCCACCCCTTCCCCTCACTCTCCATTGGAGCAGAGAGGCTCCATCCCACCAAAGCCACTCAGCCCCATGGCAGGAACCTCAGAGATATATGAGATGCCCACAGAACACCAGAGCAGAACTGAAAGGAACTGGTGCTGATCCAGAGAGTGCAAACAGAGACAAACCCCAGCAATCACAACCTGCACAGAGGCCCTCCCCACCCCTCGGGTGGAGGCCGGAGGTCCATCCCGTGGAGTGGACCCAAACAGTGTCAATGGAGGCACTGACAGAAAAGAAACACACAGAGCCACCACCTCTCAGCCTATCCCACAACCACCTCAATTGAACTGTGACTGCAATGGCAAACAACAACCTACATCACACAGAAACAACTAGCTCCAGGGTGAGTACCCCGCAGGGGACAGTGTATTCCTCAAGGGAGACCAGAGCTTCTGGGAATCCCCAGAACCCCTACCCCAAAACCTGCACCACAGGACCCACTAAAACTAGAAACTTTTCAAGAGCTCCACCAGCCCATGGATCACACTCAGCTGGCCAGGCTAGAACGAGAGAGACCCTGGAAGGAAGCTTTAACGCCCAAGCCTGGAACAGCGCCACTGGGTCAAGACACCCAACGGTGGAAGAAATTTGAACTGTGTACTCCAAGCTGCGTAATCTAGGTGGGATACACAGCAGCACAGGTCCAACACTTGTGCCCAGGCTCGGGTCTGGGACCAGGCCTGGGAATCTGGTGCCTGAGCAACATAACCAACTCCTCCCAACTGAAATCAGAAGCTGAGCATATGCCTCAGCAGAGGGGAGAAAAACAGGGAACTGCACTCCTGGTAATCAGGCCTGTGACAGCAAAAGATGCAGGGGGTTCAGGACAAGAGAAGCTCAAACCCCAAAAGAACCTGACCCATGTATTCTAGGCTAGGAATTGAACAACACAGGCCTCCAGCACCCAATAATAGTCAGGAGCTCAGGCTGGTAAGGTGCTCAGCAGTACAATGCTTGCAAGAGGCCCTGGATTTGATTCCTCAGCAAACATAAGCAGAAAGGGCCAGATGTGGTGCTATGGGTCAAATGGTAGGGTTCCAGCCCTGAGCTGAAGAGCTGAGGGACAGCACCCAAGACCAGAGTTCAAGCCCACAAATAGCCAAAAAAGTAAAACAAAACAAAACATCAGGAGACCATAGCAGACTCCAGCATCTGGGAGAGTACATCCAGCACATCCGAACTTGCCAAGAACACCTGTAGGAATAAACAGGAGCAGTCTAGGCTGCTCATCCCTTTTAAAGGCGGGAACTGCCAGTGATCTACTGCAGAGAGCTGAGAATCCTGTGTGGGTCAGACCAGCAGCTGGAGGTCGGCCCCCAACAGAACCGAGATCAGGTACAGACTCTCTCTACCAGCACAGAAACAGTAACCAAGCAAAGACAGACACCAATTGACCAAAACAAAATTTCAGATTAGTCTGCAATAATCCCTGAATAACCATGAGAAAATCACAGAGAAATATTACAAGGTTTATCAACACCTAGGATAGCAAGCTATCTCTAAAAGCAGCAGCAACCCAGGGGAGAGCCCCACTGGGAGCAAAGCAGGAATGGAAGACAAACACTACATCCAAGACATGCTGGAGGCAATGACTCAAGAAATAAAGTGAGAAATAGACCAGAATTTGAAAGAACACCAGGTCGAAATACCAAAAGAGGTGCAGGACATCAAACAGGAGATGCATGCAAAAATAGAGGTAGCACACACCTCACTAAGCCATGAGATAAGTGACAAAATAGAGGCAGTACACACCTCATTAAGAGGTGAGATTAGTATTTTGAAAACCAACATTGAATCCATTGAAATCAACAATGAGTCCATTTCCTCCATGCAAACCACAATGGAAGCCACAGTTAATAGAGTGAACAAAATGGAATACAGAAGACAGAATACATCAACTGGAATAAAAAATGACAGATATGAAAAAATCACTTAAATTATACCAAAGGGAAATTCAAGGGCAAGCAGATAGTGCCACGAAATTCAACCTTCATATACGAAGGTGAGGAATATCACAGCAAGGGAATGCAACAACTATTCCACAAGATAATCGGTGAAAATTTTCCCCATCTCAAAAAAGAACATCTTACCCACATAACAGAAGCATATAGAACACCTAACAAGCAGGATCCCAGGAGAAACACTTCTAGACACATTATAGAATAAATGATAGATCTGAATGATAAGGAAACAATCTTGCATGCAGCAAAAATGAAGAAGGAGCTATACTACTATAGGAAAAATATTAGAATCACTACAGATCTCTCCACACAAACACTGAATGCAAGAAAGGTCTGGGAAAGTACCACATGAGCCCTGAGAGCCAATAACTGCCAACCCAGACTGATATACTCAGAAAAGTTAGCATTCACATTTGATGGAGAACTGAAAATTTTTAATAGCAAAGAAAAACTAAATTAATACATAAACATTAAGCCAGCATTACAAAGACTACTAAGAGGTGGAACACAACCTGAGAAAAGCAACCAGGAACAGGGACCTGCACCGAGACAGGCATTAATAGAAGTCTATCTGAGCAAGGACAGAGGAAAGGAAAGAAGAAAAACAGTGACTATAATGCATCTCTCTATACTATCTCTTAAGATTAACGGGCTTACTTGGGCTTACTTCACCAACCAAAAGAAAAAGAACTGCAGTTTGGATCCTAAAACATGACCCATCCATCTGTTGCCTTCAGGAGACCCACCTCTAAGCCAAACATGCAAACAAACTCATAGTGAAGGGTTGGAAAAGTATCTACCAATCAAATGCCCCTAGTAAGAAAGCAGGCATAGCAATGCTTATATCTGACAAAATAAACTTGTCATTAAAATCATTACAATGTCAAACCATCCCTGCATCTCTGGGATGAAGCCTAACTGCTCATAGTGTATGATTTTTTTAAATCATACACATAGCTAGAATCTTGTTAAGGATCTTTGCACCTGTGTTCATCAAGGAAATTGGCCTGTAATTCTCCTTTTTGGTTGGGTGTTTGCCTGGTTTGGGGATGAGTATGATATTGGCTTCGTAGAATGAGTTTGGGTTAGCTCCCTCCTTCTCTGTTTCTCTGAAGAGCTTGAGGAGTGTGGGTATTAGTTCTTCTTTAAAGGTCTTATAGAATTCTGCTATGAATCCATCTGGTCCTGGGCTTTTTTGGCTGGAAGACTTTTGATAGCTTCCTGTATCTCGTTGTAGGATATTGGCTTATTTAATTGGTTTCTTCTTTGCTCAGTTTGGACAACTTGGATTTCTCTAAAAATGCATTAATATCTGCCAGGTTTTCTTCCTTTAGAGATTAATTTTTGAAAATAGTCCATTAGGATTATTTGGATATCTTGGGTACGTGTTATGATTTTTCCCGTGGCATCCCTAATCCTGTTAAAATGGATTTCCTCTCTTCCTTTTTTAATTATTCTTGCAAACGGTCCATCAATTTTGTTTATTTTTTCAAAGAACCAGCTTTTTGTTTGGTTAATTTTGGCTGTAATTTTTTGTTTATTTTCTAATTGGTTAATCTCTGCTCTTAATTTGGTTATCTGGCTCCGTCTAGTAACTTTAGGTTCCATTTTTTAATGTTTTTCCAGCTGTTTTAATTGCAACATGAGATTATTTACTTGGTCTGTCTCCATTCTCTTGATGTGGGCAAGGAGGGCAATAAATTTGTCCCTCAGGACTGCTTTTGCTCTGTCCCACAAGTTTCTTTGTGAGGTTTTTTTCATTTTCATTGAGTTATAGGAAATGTATTTCTTCTCTGATCTCTTCCATTACCCAGGCATTGCTAAGGAGTGTGCTGTTCAATTTGCATGTATTAGAGAAATTTCTGCGGTATGCTTTGTTACTGAGAACTGGCTTGATTCCACTATGGTCAGATAGGATACAGGGGATTATGTTGTCCATTTGTATTTGCTTAAGTTTCTTGCATGAACTATGATATGGTCTATTTTGGAGAAAGTTCCATGAGCTGCTGAGAAGAATGTGTACTGTGTTGTTTTATGGTGAAATACTTGGTATATGTCAGTTAATTCTGCTTGAAGTATGGCCTCACTTAATTTGGTAGCTTCTTTGCCTGTCCTTTGGTGAGAGGGGTGTGTTGAAGTCTCCTAGTATTATCATATTGGGACCTATTTTATTCTGTAGGTCAATATATGTAATCCAACACATCAACAGAGTCAAGGTCAAGAATCACATGATTTTTCGCCACAGATGCAGAAAAGGCCTTTGATAAAATTCAACATTCATTCATGCTAAAGGCTCTGGAGAAAACAGAAATAGAAGGAGCATTCCTTAAAACAATAAAACCATTTGTGACAGACCAATAGCCAATATTATACTTAATGGGGAAAAGCTACAACCAATTCTCCTAAAATCAGGAAGAAGGCAAGGATCCTGGAACCCTTAGCCAGGTCAATAAGGCAAGAAAAATACATGAAAGGGATCCGCATAGGGAAAGAAGAGGTTAAACTATTCCTTTTTGCAGACAACATGATACTATACTTTCATGATCCCAAAAACTCCATCCCCAAACTCTTAGAAATCATAAATCACTTCGGCAAAGTAGCAGGATACAAAATAAACCCACAAAAATCAGCTGCCTTCCTGTACACTGCCAATGTACAAGAAGAGAGGGAAATAAAGGGAGTAACCCTATTCACAATAACCTCCCCCAAAATAAAATATTTAGGAATTAACCTAACCAAAGATGTAAAAGAACTATTTAATGAAAACTATAAAAGGATAAAGAAAGAAATTTCAGAAGACACTAGGAAGTGAAAAGACCTCCCATGCCCTTGGATAGGCCAACTTAATATAGTGAAGATGGCAATACTGCCAAAATTAATATACAAATTCAATGCAATTCCTATTAAAATTCTAATGACTTACATCACTAAAATACAGAAAACAGTCCAAAAATTCATATGGAACAACAAAAGACCTAGAATAGCCAAACGAATTCTAGGGAATAAAGACAAAATGGGAGGGATATCCATGCTGCACTTCAAACTATACTACAGAGCTATAATAACAAAGACAGCATGGTACTGGCACAAAAACAGACCAGAAGACCAATGGAACAGAATAGAAGATCCAGAAATAAATCCACAGGCCTACAACCAGCTGATATTAGACAAAGGAGCCCAAGATATACAATGGAAGAAACACAGCCTCTTCAACCACTACTGCTGGGAAAACTGGGCTGCTACATGCAGAAAACTAAAAGTGGACCCCAGCCTATCACCACGTACCAACATCAACTCAAAGTAGATTAAAGATCTTAACATTAAAACTGAATCTCTGAAACGACTGCAGGACAGAGTAGGAGAGACACTTGAACTAATAGGCACATGAAGGAACTTCCTGAACAGTGTCCCAGGATCACAACAAATTGGAGAGAGACTCAACAAATGGGACTACTTTAAAACAAAAAGCTTCTGCACAGCTAAATCTATTGCAACCAAGCTAGAAAGACAAATAACTAATTGGGAAAAAATATTTACCAGCAATATATCAGACAAGGGGTTAACATCCAATATATACAGGGAACTCAAGAAAATAATCCCTCCTAAACCTAACAAATCAATTACTAAATGGGCAAGGGAAGTAAAGAGGGACTTCTCAGAGGAAGAAATAAAAATGGCAAAGAAACACATGAGAAAATGTTCATCATCCCTGGTGGTGAAGGAAATGCAAATAAAGACAACCATGAGATACCACCTTACCCCAGTCAGAATGTCCGACATCCTCAAGTCAGCCAACGACAATTGCTGGAGGGGATGTGGAGAAAGAGGAACCCTATTACACTGCTGGTGGGAATGTACACTTATACAACCACTTTGGAAAGCATTCTGGAGGGACCTTAGAAAGATAAAGATTGATCTCCCTTATAACCCAGTCATACCACTTTTAGGCATCTACCCTGAACAACAGGAACCAATATACAATGACACGTACACCTCAATGTTTATTGCAGCACTGTTCACAATATCTAGGATATGGAAACAACCCAGATGCAGCACCACAGATGAATGTATCCAAAAATTGTGATATCTACAAACAATGGAATATTATGCAGCCATTAGAAATGACAAAATAATGGCATTTGCAGGGAAATGGATGGAGCTAGAAGATGATCATGGTGAGCAAGGTAAGCCAAGAGCAAAGAGACAAACGGTACATGGTCTCCCTGATATGTGGATGCTAAATCCAAAATGTTAGGTGATACGACAAAATAAACAGGACTTAAGAAATAAAGAACTCCCACTCATCTGGTCAAAACACTACTAAATATCCCCATACTGGTGATCACATGTATGTTGTATTGTGTACACCGTTATATGTTATAGACTGTGATAGACAATTTGCTGCAGGAAAGTTAGAATGAACTAATGACTTTAAATGAGCATCATTATTTCACAATACTGTGAAATTTGGGAAGAAGTTATGTAATCACTTAATCACAATTAAAATGAAAGAACCTCAGGGAAGTAAGGAAGGAAGGGATGGTAGGGGGAAAATAATAGAGGGGGTAACAATACTCAATAGGAAGTGTACTCATTACCTTGCTCATGTAACTGTAACCCTCTGTATAGTATCTTTACAATAAAAAATTAAAAAGATCCAATCAACAGTAAAAAAAATAAACTAAAATCAATACAAAAAGACAAGGATGGACACTACATATTAATACAGGGAACAATACAAGAGGAGGATATTACCATGATCTACCTATAATTCCCCAAACATCAGTGCACCCAAATATGTTAAGCAAATACTCTCAAACTTACAGAAAAAATAGATCCAATATGATAATACTAGGAGACTTTTAACACCCCAATCTCACCAAAGGACAGGTCTACCAACCAGAGTATTGGCAAAGAAGCTATCGAATTAATGAGGCCATACTTCAAGCAGAACTGACATTTACCAAGTATTTCACCCTAAAACAACACAGTACACCTTCTTCTCAGCAGCTCATGGTACTTTCTCCAAAATAGACCATATAATAGTTCATGCAAGAAACTTAAGCAAATTCAAGGAGATTGACATAATCCCCTGTATCCTATCTGACCATAGTGGAATCAAGCTAGTTCTCAATAACGAAACATACTGCAAAAATTACTCAAATATATGGAAATTGAACAGCTCACTTCAAAGCAATGCCTGGGTAATGGAAGTGATTAAAGAAGAAATTAAAAAATTCCTACAACTCAATGAAAATGAAAATACCTCGCAAAAACCTTTTGGGACACAGCAAAAGCAGTCCTGATGGACAAATTTATTGCTATCACAGCCCACATCAAGAAAATAGAGACAGACCAAGAAAATAATCTCATGTTGCAATTAAAACAGGTAGAAAAACATGAAAAAATGGAACCTAAAGTTACTAAACAGAGCCAGATAACCAAACTAAGAGCGGAGATTATTGAAATAGAGTATTGAAGAATTATAGCCAAAATTAACTAAATAAAAACTGGTTGAAAAAATAAATAAAATTGATAGATATTTGGCAAGATTAATTTACAAAAGAAGAGAGGAAATCCATTTTAACAGGATTAGGGATGCCACGGGAAAAATCACAACACGTAACAAAGATGCTCAAACAATTTTAACAGACTACTTTGAAAAGTTATATCCTCTAAAAAAAGAAAACCTGGCAGAAATGGATGCATTTTCAGAGAAATACAAGTTTCCCAAATTGAGCAAAGAAGAAGTAAATCAATTAAATAAGCCAATATCCTACAAGGAGATACAGGAAGCAATCAGAGGTCTTCCAACAACAAAAAAAGCCCAGGACCATACGGATTCGCAACAGATTTCTATACGACCATTAAAGAAGAACTAACACCTATACTCTTCAAGCTCTTCAGAGAAACAGAAAAGGAAGGAGCTATCCCAAACACATCCTATGAAGCCAATATCACATTCATCCCCAAACCAGGCAAAGACCCAACCAAAAAGGAGAATTACGGGCCAAATTCCTTGATGAACACAGGTGCAAAGGTCATTAACAAGATTCTAGCTAACAGAATCCAGAAACACATAAAAAAACCATACACTAAAACCAAGTAGGCATCATCCCAGAGATTCAGGGATGGTTTAACATATGTAACTCAATAAATATAATCCAACACATCAACAGAGCCAAGGTCAAGAATCACATGATTATCTCCACAAATGCAGAAAAGGTTTTTGATAAAATTCAACATTCATTCATGCTAAAAGCTCTGGAGGCAATAGGAATAGAAGGAATATTTCTTAAAACATTAAAAGCCATTTACGACAGATCAATAGCTAATACTATACTTAATGGGGAAAAGCTACAACCAATTCTCTTAAAATCAGGAATGGGGCAAGGATGCCCACTGTCTCTACTCCTGTTCAATATAGCCCTGGAACTCTTAGCCAGGTCAATAAGGCAAGAAAAAGACATTAAAAGATCTGTATATGGAAAGAAGAAATTAAACTATCCCTTTTTGCAGATGACATCATACTATACCTTCACAATTCCAAAAATTCCATCCCCAAACCCTTAGAAATCGTAAATCACTTCGGCAAAGTAGCAGGATACAAAATAAACCCACAAAAATCAGTTGCATTCCTGTATACTGACAATGTACAAGCAGAGAGGGAAATAAAGGAAAGCAAGCCCATTCACAATAACATCCCCCAAAATAAAATATTCAGAAATTAACCTAACCAAAGATGTAAAAGAACTATTTAATGAAAACTATAAAAAGTTAAAGAAAAAAATTACAGAAGATACTAGGAAATGGAAAGACCTCCCATGCTCTTGGATAGGCAGACATAGTGAAAATGGCAATTCTGCCCAAATTAATATACAAATTCAGTGCAATTCCTATTAAAATCCCAATGATGTATTTCTCTGACAGAAAACAGTCCTAAAATTCAAATGGAACCACAAAAACTTAGAATATCCAAAACTATTCTAGCAAATAAAGACAACATGGGAGTTATATCCATGTAGCACTTCAAACTCTACTATAGAGCCCTAATAACAAAGACAGCATGGTACTGGCACAAACACAGACCCAAAGACCAACAGAATAGAATAGAAGATCCAGAAATAAATCCACATGCCTACAGTCAGCTGATATTTGACAAAGGAACCAAAGACAGACGATGGAAGAAACACAGCCTCTTCAACCACTAGTGCTGGGAAAACTGGGTGGCCATATGCAGAAGAATAAAAGTGGACCCCAGCATATCATCATACACCAACATCAGCTCAAAATGGATTAAAGACCTTAGTATTAAACCTGAATCTCTGAAACCTCTCCAGGCAGAGTAGGAGAGACACTTGAACTTATAGGCCCAGGAAAGAATTTCATGAACAGAGTCCCAGGGTCACAACAAATTGGATTGAGACACGACAACATGGGACTGCCTTAAAATAAAAAGCTTCTGCAAAGCTAAAACTATCGCAACCAAGCTAGAAAGACAACCAATTAATTGGGAAAAGTATTTACCAGCAATATATCCAACAAGGGGTTAATATCCAGTATATACAGGTAACTCAAGAAACTAATCCCTCCCAAAGCTAACAAACCAATTATTAAATGGACAAGGGAACTAAAGAGAGAATTCTCAGAAGAAGAGATAAAAATGGCAAAGAAACACATTAGGAAATGTTCACCATCCCTGGTTTTGAAGGAAATGTAAATAAAGACAACCATGAGATACCACCTTACCCCAGTCAGGATGTCCGACATCCTCAAGCCAGCCAATGACAAATGCTGGTGGGTATGCGGAGAAAGAGGAACCCTACTACACTGCTGTTGGGAATGTACACTCATACAACCACTTTGGAAAACAGTCTTGAGGGTCCTAAGAAAGCTAAATATTGACCTCCCATATAACCTAGTCATACCACTTCTAGGCATTGACCTCCCATAAAACCCAGTCATACCACTTCTAGGCATCCATCCTGAACAACAGCAACCAGTATACAAGGACACATGCAACCTCCATGTTTATTGCCATACTTTTCGTAATAAGCAGGATATGGAAACGACCCAGATGTCCCACCACAGATGAATGGATCCCAAAATTGTGGTATCTGTACACAATGGAATATTATGCAGCCATTAGAAACAAAGCTATGCATCTGCATCTTATGAAAGCCATATGTTACTTGGTCAATCCAATTGTTTTTCTCTACTTTGCTAGGGAAAAAGTATTCTCAAGATAAGAGCCAATAGCAGTGAAAAGAAACAAAATACACTATCATCATGATTTATTTGTGAAAGTAACAAATGAAATAAACTATTCCACTTAAGGGATTCCAATATTAGTATCTATGAAGATGTTCCTGAATGCCAAAATCCATTGAATTTTGGGAATTTTAATTTCTATGAACATATGAAAACTAGAACAAGAAAAGAAATACAGTCTTTGAGCAAACAAGCCTTGGAATAATTTTCTCAGTTGCTTTGAAATTACATAAGAATTGATATTCCTTTCCATTGGAAACATTTAAAAATGTTTATCATTTATTATAATTCAAATATGAAGCAAGAGTAATTTTATACAACCATTATAAATATCATTCTATTCCTATCATAAAATAGAATGACAAACCACTCCCAATATATTACCTACCCATCATTATTCTTAATTCCTTATCATTTCCTAAATATCTTAAACAATCTAAATAGTCATGTCTTTAACATAGACGTAAATATTCTATACGTTTTACTTAACATTTTCCAGGGGCATGTACTCATGTTTCTAAGAAATGTTCACAGCAGTTAAAAGATGCTTTTGTGAAATTAATGTGATACATTTTGCTGTTGTTGTTGTTGTTGTTGTTGTTGTTGTTTGAAAGGCCTGGGCATTATCCCTAAGACTTTTTATGCTCAAGGACAGCAATCTCCAACTTGAGGCACAGAGCTAATTCATGTTTTTAGTGGTTAATTATAGATAAGAATCTAACAAGAACTTTTCTGTCTTGGCCACTTTCAAACACATTTCTAAGATCTCATTACCCAGAATAGGTCGAATTATAACATTGACTCACTTGCACTTGGTGTGATGTATTTTCTTTATTTTAATTATATTTTAAGATTTTTGTTTCGCTATAGTGTACATCATTCTACACATAAATTTAGATATATGTATATATTTCTGATGACAATCTCTAAAAATATATGTCATTCTACACATAACATTAATATTTATATATACAAATATTTCTGAAGACAGACTCTCTATAAAAATTTTTGCTACCATTTTTGAACTTTTATATTTCAAATATATACACTCTATTTTTGTAAAAGTTTCCTAGAATAAAATGACTGATATTTCAATAGAAAGTAGAGCTTTTATTTTCAAGGGAATTTTAGATCTACTTATGACATTGTAATAATATTTACAGTGTATTACTTGAAAAAGTTCTGTCCAAACTCTTAAATATTGGTGTGTAATGAGGGGGAGAGAGGAAGTTAATTCATACTGGCTAAGAATTAGCAATGCTTCAAAAATCTATTCCATAATTTATTATAAACTCATAGTCAAGCCACTTGATATAGTTTAGTTTTCTTGTTTCTTTATTTGTTCAAAATTTTAATATGGACGCATGCACAGTTTTAACATTAAAAATACTAATCAAAAGAAAATAATAGCAAAATCATAGGGACATATAAGATTTTCACTAATTAGCACTTATAATGCTAATAATAATTTTGATAAAGATGATGATGATGATGACCACAGTGTAGCCTGACAATGATAAGGTTATTGAAAAGGAAAAAAAAAAACTTTAGAATTCTTTGAAGCTAGAGTTCCCACATTGAATACAGTTATAAACTGAATTGGATTATATACAATAATAACAAGAGGAGAGTTTCAATACCAAGAAATAAAATTACATTAATAGGTAGAGACAGTAAAAACCCTAATGTTATTTTTGCAGTCTCTCTAATGTATACTCACTCTTTTTTCTTTTTTTCTATTGTGAAAATACTGTACAGAGGGGTTACAATTACATGGGCAAGATAGTGAGTACTTTCCTTATCAAGCATTGTAGCCTTCTCCTTTGTTTACCCTTCACATCCCTTCCCATCCTCCCTTCCCTTTCACCCAGTCCTCGCCCCCACCCAAGTTGTAAAGTTCATTTTTGACATGACAGCTTGTACTTCTCATTGTTACAAGAGGTCCACCTGTATTCTTAATTAAACGACTTGTTTTTCTCCTTCCCCTCCACCAATTATAACTATATCAAATACAGTGAAAGCAGGGGTTATACTGTGGGGGAGGGACTTACAAAGCAACAAAGAAATAATTTTATCATTGCCTTAGAAAGAAATGCATGAAAGAAAAAAACCATTTTAAATACATATCTTAAATTTCATTTTCCTAACATCACCTTATCTGACCTTTTCTGCTTGACTCATACATATACTCAATATTGCAAATAAGGGAAATCATGGGACCTATATTTCTTTGCGCTTGGCTTACTTCACTTAATATAATTTTTTCCAAGTCTTTCCATATCCTAACTAATGGGGCAATGCCATTCTTTCTGATGGAGGCATAGAATTCCATTGTGTATATATACCACATTTTCTTGATCCATTCATGTACTGAGGGGCATCTGGATTTGTTCCAGATCTTAGCTATGGTAAATAATGCTGCAATAAACATAATTGTGCTGGTAGCTTTAGTGTGGTCTTCTTTGTAAACATTTGGGTAAATGCCCAAAAGTGGGACTGCTGGTTCATAGGGGAACTCTATGTGGAGTCTTTTGAGGAACATCCATACTACTTTCCAAAGTGGTTGAACAAGTATACACTCCCACCAACAATGAAGTAACATTCCCTTCTGTCCACATCCACTCCAGCATCAATTGTTATTAGAGTTCTTGATTTTTGGCATTCTAACTGGAATGAGGTGGTATCTCAATGTTGTTTTGATTTGCATTTCTTTTATGGCTAGGGAGGTTGAGCATTTCTTCATGAGTCTATTGGCCATCCTTCTTTCTTCTTCAAAGAAGTTTCTTTTTAAGTCTTTAGCCCACTTATTTAATGGGCAATTTTTTCTTTGAGGATTTGGTGTTGGGGGATTTAATTTTTTCAGTTCCAAGTATATTTTAGATATGAGACCCTTGTCCGTTGTATGGCTAGTGAAGATATTCTCCCAATCCGTGGGCTTTCTATTGATCTTGCTAGCTATGTCCTTTGCCATGCAGAAACTCTGCAACTTCATGCAATCCCATTAGCCCAACCTTCCTGTGATTTGTTGTGTTTCCGGGTCTCTATTAAGAAAATTTGAGCCTGGGAAAAGGTGACCTAGGGTTTCTCCTATTCCAACCTGTAATGTTTTCAGAGTGTCTTCATGACTCTGAGGTCTTTGATCAATACGGAGTTGATTCTGGTGCAAGGTGATATATAAGGATCTAGCTTTAGTTTTCTACAAGTAGTTAACCAATTTTGCCAGCACCATTTACTGAAGAGGCTGTCTTTCTTCCATTCTATTTTTTTAGCACCTTTATCAAAGATTAGATGGCTATAGGTCTGTAGGTTCATTTCGGGATTTTCAATTCTATTCCATTGGTCCTGAGGTCTGTTCTTATGCCAATACCAAGCTGTTTTGATTACTATGGCTTTATAGTAGAGTTAGAAATTTGGTATTGCTATTCCTCCAGCAGTGTTCTTTCCATTGAGGATCGTTTTGGCTATTCGGGGTCTTTTATTGTTCCATACGAATTTTTGGATTCACTCTTCTATTTCCTTGAAGAATGAGGTTTGGAATTTTGATAGGTATCGCATTGAATTTGTAGATAGCCTTGGGAAGTATTGCCAGTTTCACGATGTTAATCTTTCCAATCCAGGAGCATGGGAGTTTTTGCCATTTTCTAAGTTCTGTTTTGATTTCCTTTTTGAATTTTTTAAAGTTTTCATCATAGAGGTCCTTCACTTCTTTGGTTGAGTTAATTCCTAAGTATTTTATTTTTGGGGAGGCTATTACAAATGGAGTTGCTTTCCTAATTTCAGCCCCACTTTTCTCATTGATGGCATACAGAAAAGCCATTGATTTTTAAGGGTTAATTTTATACCGTGCTACTTTGCCAAAGTTTTGAATCAGTTTGAGTAATTTGGGAGTGGAGTCTTTGGGGTTCTTTACATACAAGATCATGTCATCTGCAAAGAGGGAGTTTTATTTCTTCTTTCCCTATTTGGATCCCTTTTATGTTTCCATCTTGTCTTATTGCTGTAGCTAGACATTCTAATACTAGGTTGAAGAGAGGTGGAGAGAGTGGACATCCTTGTCTTGTTCCTGATTTAAGAGGAAATGGCTGTAGTTTTGCACCATTAAGTATAATGCTGGGTGTCGGTTTGTAATATACAGTCTTTATTGTATTGATGAATGTTCCATGGATTCCTAATTTTTCCAAAACCTTCATCATAAAGGGGTGTTGGATCTTGTCGAAAGTATTTGTGCATCTATTGAGATAACCATGTGGTTCTTATTCTTGCTCCTATTGATGTGATGAATAATATTAATTGATTTGCCTATATTGGACCAGCTTTGCATCCCTGAAATGAATCCTGTTTGATAGTGGTGTGTATTTTTTGATGAATTGTTGAAGTCGATTAGCCAAAATTTTATTGAGAAGATTTGCATCAATATTCATCAAAGAAATGAGTCTATAGTTCTCTTTCTTTGATGAGTCCCTGACTGGTTTGGGGTGAGGGTTATGATGGTTTCATTTTCATTGAAGACATGGAGGATTACTGGTGTGAGCTCTGCTTTGAAGGCCTTGTAGAATTCCGCTGAAAAACCATCTGGTCCTGGACTTTACTTAGCTTGGAGGCCTCTTATTGCTGTTTCTATTTCAATGCTTGATATGGGCCTGTAAAAATGGTTTAACTCTCATCTCTGAATTTATTTATTTGGGTGTGTTCTCTTCTTTTTCTGATAAGATTTGCTAAGTGTCTGTCAATTTTGTTAATTTTTTCGAAGAACCAACTCTGTTTTGTTGATTCTTTCTACAGTATTTTTTGGATTCTAATTCTTTTAATTCTGATTTAATTTTAATTATTTCATTCCATCTATTGGATTGGCGTTTATCCTGCTGCTCCTTTGCAAGGGGGTTTAGAGGTGTCATTAAATTTTTGGTTTCAGATCTCCCCAATTTGTTGATGTAGGAGTTCAGTGCTATAAACTTGCCTCTGAGTACTGCCTTAGCTGTGTCCCAGAGGAGCTGGAAATTTGTGTGCTCACTTTTGTTGAATAGCATTGAACATTTGAATTTCCTTTCCAATCTCTTCCATGAGCCACTTGGGTTCAGCAGTGTGTTGTTCACCGTCCATGTATTACTAGACTTTCTTTGGTGGCTTTTGGTGTTGAGTTCTAATTTTATTCCCTTGTTGTCAGAGATAATGCATGGCATAACTTCAATGTTTCTGAATCTGGACAAGTTTGCTTTGTGGCCCAAAATGTGGTCTATTTTAGAAAATGTTCCATGTGCTGCTGAGAAAAACATGTATTCTGTTGCTGCTGGATAAAATATTCGGTAGATGTCTGTTAAATCTAGTTGATTTATGCAGCTGTTTAGATCTGCGGTTTCTCTGTTGAGTTTTTGCCGAGTTGATCTCTAGTGGGGAGAGTGGTGTGTTAAAATCTCCAACTATTAATATCTTTGGATCTATGTGGGATTTGAGGGAAAGTAGTGTTTCTTGGATAAATTTGGGTCCTCCATTGTTTGGCGAATAGATATTTAGAATGGTAATATCCTCCTGAAGGAGAGATCCCTTAATTAGTTTGTAGCGACCATTTTTATCTCTTTTCAAGAATTTTAATTTGAAGTCTATTTTAGCTGATATTAGGATCGCCACTCCCACCTGTTTATGGGGGCCGTTTGCTTGATAGATTTTGCTCCAGCCTTTTACATTGAAAATGTGTTTGTTTTTATGGGCAAGATGTGACTCCTGAAGGCAGCAGACAGAAGGATCTTGTTTTTTAATCCAACTAGACAGTCTATGTCGCTTAATTGGAGAGTTAAGTCCTTAATATTAAGACATGGGACTGAGAGTTATATGGGAGCTCCTGCCATGTTATCCACCTTCTTGGGGGCTGCGAAATCTGGGTTCTTCATATGGTTGTTGGATTCTCAATTTGGGTGCAGTTTCTTGGTCTTTATTGTGGTCTTGTTGGTTTTCTATGTGTAGGACATCTTTAAGAATCTTTTGTAGGACTGGTTTGGTGGTGATGTGTTGTTTCAATTTTTCTTTGCTATGGAAGATTTTTATTTGGCCTTCAGTTATGAAGGAGAGTTTAGCTGGGTACAGTATTCTTGGTTGATAGTTGTTTGTTTTTAAGGCATGGCATACATCATTCCAGGCTCTTCTTGATTTGATTGTCTCTGCTGAGAAATTTGAGGTGATTCTAATTGGTTTCCCTTTATAGGTGGTTAATCTTTTCTCCTTGACATATTTAAGGATCTTTTCCTTGGTCTGAGTTGATCCTGTGTGGATTATAATATGAAGGTGGGATGTCCTATTCTGGTCTGGTCTATTTGGAGTTCTAAAAGCTTCATGTATTTGAATAGGCCTGTCTTTTTGTATGTTTGGAAAGTTCTCCGCTAGGATCCTATTAAACAAATTTCCTAGACCATTAACTTCTGTTTCTATATGCTCCTCTACACCCATTGTCCTTAGATTAGGCCTTTTGATGGTGTCTTTCAAGTTTTGGATAGTTCTGTCATATTTCTTGGACTTGTCTTGGATTTTTGTATGTTCTTTCTCTATATTATCTAGTCTGTCTTCAATCCACGAGATTCGATCTTCTACACAGCCTAACCTGCTGTCAAGGCTTTCTACTTTGTTTTTTATTTCTTTTACTTCTAATTGGTCACCTTTGATTGGTCAAATTCTTTGTTGAAGGTTTGTTTTAGATCTGGTATGAACTTCTTTACTTCCTAAATTTGGTGTTCAGTGTTTATTCTGAAATCATTTAATTGATTGGTTATGGTTTACTTGGACTCCCGTTCCTTCTGTTGGTTTCCATTCAGCATTTCCTTTGTTGTCTCCCTGAATTCCTTCAGCTCTTTGTTAATGGATCCCATGAATGCCTTTAGTGATCTTTGTGTATTCTCATCCTGCTCTCTCAATTCCTATATTACTCTTTGCTTAACTTCCTCCCGCTCCTTTTCTTGCCATTCCTGTAGTTCTCTTTGAGTGTTCTCAACCTGTTAACGCCGTTCCTGCCTTTCTCTTTGAGTATTCTCAAGCTGCTCACGCAATTCATTTATCAGTTTTTGAGTAGCTTCCTCACGCTCATGATATTCCTGGATAAACCTTTAGATTGCCTCCTCTCTCTCCCTATCATGTTCATACAGAGTCCTTTGTAGGTTTTCAATCGTTTCCTACATTGACCTTTTCTTTGCCTCCTCTCTCTCCCTATCACGCTCACACAGAGTCCTTTGTGTGTTTTCAATATTTTCATTTATCAAGTTTGCCAGCAGTGTTTGTAGAGCTATTTTGGAACTCTCCTCTGGATTATTCATTATCTGTTTTGTCTCCTGATTATCATGAGTGGGAATTGAGATACCCGGACTTGCCATTTTGCTTGTGTTTTTCTGGCTTACTCTGCCCATTTGGGATGAAAATAACACCAGTTTTGTGCTAGAATGCTATTTTAAGGCAAGCATCAACCAAAGTCTGAATTTTCACAGTCAATTGTCTGCAGATACAATCTAGTTCAACAAATAAATCTATTCAACATCAAACAACTATATATTAATGGGCTAAGAACCCAAAGTAGAATTTGGAAAACCAGAAATTATTAGCTTCGGGAGAGATGTGGGTAAAAAAATATGAAAAAAGTGATCTGGGAAGGCACAGGGTGAGTTATCTTAACTAAGTCCTAATCTCAAAGCAGGAAATAGGTTGGATAGGATGGAAGTAGAGAGAGAGAAAAAAAGAAGAGAAAGGGAAAAGAAACGAGACCAGAAAAAATAGAAAATAATAATTAATAATATTATGCAGAACAAAAACAAACTATTCAGAGAACATGAATATAATGAGACTATGGGAGGGATATAAAGGAGATGTAAAATGGTTAAAAATAAAAATACTTAAAATATTATATAGGTATAAAGAGGTAGTACTGCTATTAAGGAATTTAAGTCTTAAAGATTTTGAATTGAGTAATAAATTTGTGGATTAAGTGTGCACACAATTGGGATAGAGTATAATAGTCAACTTCTGGTTTATCTGAGGATGTGCAGGACAATTAAGTCACATAAAGAAGAACGAAAGAGAAGAAAAGGTGAAAAGCATAAGAAAGGAAGATAAAAAGATCAGAAGTTCAGTAGAGCTACACAAAAATCAAAAAGAAAATTTTTTTTAAAAAAAGAAAGAAAAACGCACACACACATGGATCCCTAAAATAAAAATTATAAGAGGAAAAAATAGTTACTAGAAACAATTTTTTCCAAAAATGTTAAAAATTTAAAAAAAAGTTTTAGAAAAGAAAAAAAATTATGAAAAGTAGCAAAAAAAAAAGACAAAAAATTCTTTCATTTTTTTGGGAGGGGTGGGAAAAATCTGTATCTCCCTTTTGTCTGTAACCAGCCTTTTGTTGGAGTCTCTGTTCTACTTGTGGTCCTGTGGCTTGGTTGATTTCTTAAGTCAGTTTGTTTGAACAGGGAGAAAAATACTCTGCTTTACCCAGAATTTTGCGTTCCTCCTCCTAGGCTAGTTCAATGGAAGTAGGATCTGCTTTGAATATCACAAAAGAGGGAGATGGCTTTTTCCTCAAATTTGGAGATGCTGTGTTCAGGCTAGATTCTGGGTAGTGTTGAGGCCTTTCTGCAAACAGTAGCTTTTCCTGGGGGCTAGTTTGTGAGAAACTCACTGAGCCCAGCCTGGAGCCATTCTCAGGGTTTCTGTTTACTGAATTTCAATTGATTGTCGAGGCTGCTAAAGGGAGGGGCAGCCTATGGCTCTGATTACCTGTTGAAGAAAGCCTCTCCTGGGGCTGGTGCCAGAGCTGGGTGTCTTTTCCCTGGGTGTAGCTGAGTCTGGCAGGTGGGCTTAAGTTCTTGTGACCTGCTAAATGACTCTAATTTTATTCAAAGGCCTGAGTTGGAGCTAGCAGCTCCTCCAAGCTTTGTCGGTATCCAAGATGGAGATCTCTGGTACTGGGTGGGGAGGGGTGGCCTTAACTCCTCTGCTCCCTGAGAAGGAGTGAGGATGTCAGGCTTCTACTCATGCCGAGTCTTGGTTCCTGGGTTGTTTCTGTTATGAGAACTGCAGGATGAAGATGTCCGCTCCTTGTTGGTTCTTGCTGGTTTTGAGTAGAATCCGCTCGCCCGCAGTGCTGGTTCCTTGGTCTCGCACTCTCTGTGATTCAAGTATGGTGGGTTCGGCCACTGCAGCAGTGGCAAGAGCTCAGATTTCTCTCCTTGCCTGGATTTTCCTACTCTGGCCTAACTCTCTGTCCTGTGATGGCACACATGGTGTGATTCTCTGGCTTAGGACTGTTCACTGGAACTCTAAAACTGCTTTCTATGCAAGAGCTTGTTTAGCCAATGCTTCTCCTCCGCCATCTTCCGAGGCTTTCACTACTAATATCACTGTTTGTCTCAAAATGCTTTAAATTCTACACCCTCTAAGATGGGCATAGAGTTATACTGTGGAACTTTTCTCCTTAGAGAGTGAGTACTACCCTATTGTTTAAAATAGACAAAGTACCTTGATAGAGACACTGGGTGTGTGCAAACAACAAGTGATAGTTAAACAATGTTCTTATTAGTTTATAAAGATGAAATTGAAATAGAGCAACTATGAACTCAAAAGGAATGTGCAAAAAGACAAAGGCACAAAGTAGAATGTGTCAAGGATATGCTGAAGTATAATTTCAAATTATGTACTCACGTTTGAGGGTGTGTTCAAAGTACAGCTTCAGACAATGCAGTTGGATATCTTGGGCAGAAAACTACTTTAAACTACTTTGGGATAACTACCAGTAGAAGCCCCTAACTCTGACTCTAATCACATCACAACATCATCAACTTAGGGACTATTTTCCAAGTGCAAAATACAAAAAAGAGGACTCATCACAGTTAGTGTTCTGGTTGAAGTAATGGCAATCACATAACTTTTCTTATAAGTCTTCATTTTTTTGGAGCTTTAAAGTAGGAAAAAGCCAAGTATATATTTTGCATGTACCTAAATTAAGTGGGACGCATTATGTTGGTCTCTTTTTAACTGGGAAGCTATAGATTATGTCTTTTTATACTCTAACTTAGAACAATGATCTGCTGTCAGTTATTTCTTCTCTTCCTCTTCTTTTGCCCTTCCACTTACATAATTTTTATTTAAAGAGACTTACTTGAGCTTGCATTTCTAAATTCTTCAAAATTATCTGAATTTCTTCATATTTCTGGAAGCCTCCTATATCTTTTTCAAGGGAATATTTTGTCACTACCATTTTTATCCTATATGATGTCTTCCTGTCTAACTCTGCAAGAAATACATTAGAGTTATCCAGGTATCTCAACACTTGTACCACCATAAAAAACTATCTTACTTAGAAATCATGATTTTAGTATATCTGGGGAGGCGGCATCTGTCATTTTTGAATGACCCTAATGATACTTACATGCAATCATGATTTAAACCAACATGCCACTCAGAAGATGAACAAATCCATTAAACACACACACGGTGGAATTGGAAGCTTCCAATTCATAAGAAAATGGAAAGACTTGGAAAAATCCTACTAAGAAAAATAAGCAACACACAAAGAAACAGATTCCATGCTTTTCATCATGTGTAATAATTAGGTAATGTCTAAGATAGTCCTAGCGGATGAGCAGGATGGCTCAATAGCTATGTATAAATATACATATAAGAGGATGCTAAGCAAAATGAACTCCTAGACATGGAAACAGAGGTTTTTCTTTGTGGTTGTTGTTTTTACTGTACTATGTGATTTCTTTTTCTTTTGTGTTTTTCCCTATGGTTTATTCCCTGCTGTATTTGATTTCAATATCCTGTGTATTATATACACATGTATCTTAATTTGGCAAGGGAAGAGGAACAACAAAATGGCGAGAAAAAGGACAACATGTAGGATATTCACATGACAACTTGTGAGGGGTATTGGGGTAAAGTAAAAGTGTGAGAAAAATGAGGGAGAGCATAAAAAGTTAGACTTTTTAGATAGTCACTACCTTACAATTAATGCAACCCCTTCCATATATCACCTTGACAATAAAATTAAATTTAAAAATAAGCTACATAAAATATAATTTCACTGTATTTCTATAGTATATGATATTCTATATGTATTTAATTTTTTAAAAATGAACAATAATTGGTTTCTCATTTGAATTAATTACCCCTTTCTTTTTCAGAGGGTCATCAACTTGAATCCTATCAAACTATACAAAATTTTCAGAATATTCTGCCATTATTTAAAAAAAAACATTATTTTAGTATTGTCTCATATTAAATAGGAAACAGTCCAATTCTCTGGAAACTCCTAATTTTTAAAACTAAAGATTTGTTAAGAGGACAGAATATATGTGTTCTACTAAGTACTCATTTTCAAATTCTTAGCATGCCATACCAGAGGCATTTAAAACAGTGCCTGTATGCATTTTATTTAATTCTTCAATAGATACAGTTTCCAATGTGGCATTACATATTTAAAGGTCAACAGAGAAACTAGCCTCATTCTGGTAGAAGATAAAACTATGAAGTATCTATAAGAATTAATTCCTCTAGTGTAAACATTTTTTCATCATAGTAAGCTATTATTTCAATGACAATCAGTTCCAACATTTTATGCAGTAAGGTCATTGTAGCCCAACAGTTTACACTTTGTAAGCCGCACCTTAAAATTCCCTAAATTCACAGCATGACTAGCTCATCTCTATTGTGAAAAAATTGTACACTTCTGCTAATATTATGCCCTTTCTATTGTTGAAGAAACACTAAACTAAACTTTGCTGCATCATTTTCCCTCAAGTGGTATCTTTCAGATCAGAAAACTTGAAAATATTATTTATACATATCTTTTCGTCTACCATAGATATTCATGACGCAAAGATCTGTATATTATGGTTCAAAGCCCACCCAGTCAGGAAGGTTCCTTAGATTCTTATCTCCAATAAACTGCTCAGGAAGAGCCAGACACAAGTAGCACTGAGGTTCAACTGGTAGAGCAGTATCCTTGAGCAAAAAACAGGCTCAGGGACAGTGCCCAGGCCCAGACGTCAAGCCCTAGGACAAACAAAACAACAAAAACAAAATGAAAACATACCCCAAACCTAGCATTTTTCTCATTGTATACATAGGTATATAAATAAGGAAATTTCTTCCTATGTTATGTGCAGGTAGAAGAAAAAAGATTTCAAACAATAACTCTCTTCATACCATGTTACACCAAACTCTCAAAACATTGCTCTTTTTCTAAATTTATAAATTAATAGCTTCTATTTATTCTCAACTCTTTCTAGATTATTCACATTATAATGTTATACATGAACTGCTGGAATTAACTATTAACTAAGTCCTAATTACAACTCTCTTGAAAAAATATTCTAGACAAATAATATGTCAGAATCATTTGTGAATTTGTAAATTAAAACTTTTACCTAAAAAGTATTTTGTAGTATCCTATAGAATATGAAATTACAAGCAAAAGATATTTATTTCAAATCTAAATTCTAATTTAGTAAGGTCTACAAAGTCCTAATTAGGTAACTTTGCTGTTTCTCCTGGCTTAAGCTTTTGTAATCCTTCATTATTTCTTTGGAATCCAACAGAATGATGCTAAATTTTTCAAATTTTTGGTTCGGAATCCTGACGTATTTTGTATCTAGAAGTATTCTGTAATGAAGAGAACATTTTGGCCTGCACACCCTCAGATAAACCCATAGTTTTCTATTAGACCCTATCCCCCATTGTGTACAAACTTAATCTACAAATTTATTACTCAAGTCAAAACCTCTAAGACTTAAATTTCTTAATAGCAGTACTACCTCTTTATACCTATATAATATTTTAAGCATTTTTATTTTTAAGTTTTTCACATCTCCTTTATATCCCTCCCCTTCTCTCAATAAATTCACGTTCTTATCTAAAAAATAGATTGTTATGGATTCTACATAATTTTATTAATTTTTACCTTTCTATTTTTTCTGGTCTCTTTTCTTTTCCCGTTCCCTTTTTTTTCCTCTCTCTCAAATTTCATCCTACCCAACCTATTTCCTGCTTTGAGATTAAGACTTAGTTCACTCCCGCTGAGCCTCCCCACATCAATCTATTCCTATTTTTTTACCCACATCTCTCCCTAACCCTAATAATTTCTGGTCTTCCAAATTCTTCTTTGAGTTTTTTAGCCCATTAACGTATAGTTGTTTGATGTTGAATAGATGTATCTGTTGAACTAGATTGTATCTGTAGATTATTGACTGTGCAAATTCAGACTTGGGTTCATGCTTGCCTTAAGATAGTGTTCTAGCACAAAACTGGGGCTATTTTCATCTCAAATGGGCAGAGTAACCCGGAAAAACACAAGAAAAATGGCAAATCCGGGTATCTCAATTCCCAATCCAGATAATCAGGGGACAGAACAGACAATGAATAATCCAGAGGAGAATTCCCAAATAGCTCTACAAACACTGCTGGCAAACATGATAAGTCAAAAGATTGAAAGCATACAAAGGTCTCTGTATGAGCATGATAGGGAGAGAGAGGAGGCATTCCAAAAGTTTATACAGGAATATCATAAGCTTGAGGAAGCTATTCAAAAGCTGATACAGGATTTGCATGAGCAGCCTGAGAATACTCAATGAGAAAAGCAGGAATGGAGTGAACAGGCTGAGAACACTCAAAGAGAACTACAGGAATCCCATGAACGGGAGGATGATTATCAAAGAGTAATATAGGAATTGAGAGAGCAGGAAGAGAATACACAAAGATCACTAATGGCATTCATGGAATCCATTAACAAAGAGCTGAAGAAAGTCAGGGAGACCACAAAGGGAATGCTGAATGGAACCCAACAGAAGGAATGGGAGTCCAAGGTGACCATAACCAATCAACTAAGTGATCTGAGAATAAACATTGAACATCAAATTAAGGAAGTAAAGAAGTTCATACAACATCTAAAACAAAGCTTCAACAAAGAACTTGAAGCCATCAAAGCTGACCAATTAGAAGGAAAAGAGATAAAAAATAAAGTAGAAAGTGTTGACAGCAGGTTAGACCATGCAGAAGATAGAATCTCAGGGATTGAAGACAGCCGAGATATTATAGAGAAAGAACTTACAAACATCCAAGACAAGTCCAAGAAATATCATACATCTATCCAAGACTTGGAAGACAACATCATAAGGCCTAATCTAAGGATAATGGGTGTAGAGGAGCACCTAGAAAGAGAAGTTAATGGCCTAGGAAATTTGTTTAACAGGATCCTAGCAGAGAACTTCCCAAACATGCAAAAAGATAGGCCTATTCAGATACACGAAGCTTTTAGAACTCCAAACAGACCAGACCACAATAGGACATCCCACTGTCACATTATAATCCACACAGGATCAACTCAGACCAAGGAAAAGATCCTTACAGCTGTCAAGGAGAAAACATTAAACACTTATAAAGGAAAACCAATTAGAATCACCTCAGATTTCTCAGCAGAGACAATCAAAGCAAGAAGAGCCTGGAATGATGTATGCCATGCCCTAAAAACAAACAACTATCAACAAAGAATACTGTACCCAGCTAAACTGTCCTTCATAACTGAAGGGCAAATAAAAACCTTCCACAGCAAAGAAAAATTGAAACAATACATCTCCACCAAATCAACCCTACAAAACATTCTTAAAGATGTCCTACACATAGAAAACCAACAAGACCACATTAAACGTCAAGAAACTGTACCCAAACTGAGAATCCAAGAACCATAGAAAGAACCCAGTTTTTACAACCCCCAAGAAGGTGGATAACATGGCAGGAACTCCCAAATACCTCTCAGTACTTTCTCTTAACGTTAACGGACTGAACTCTCCAATTAAGCGACACAGGCTGTCTAGCTGGATTAAAAAACAAGACCCTTCTATCTGCTGCCTTCAGGAGTCACATCTTGCCCATAAAAACAAACACATTTTCAATGGTAAAGGTTGGAACAAAATCTACCAAGCAAACGGCCCCCATAAACAGGTGGGAGTTGTAATCCTAATATCAGATAAAATAGACTTAAATTAAAATTCTTGAGAAGAGATAAAGAACTCCGCTACATACTAATTAAGGGATCTCTCTTTCAGGAGGATATTAAAATTCTAATTATCTACTCGCCAAACAATGGAGCACCCAAATTTATCCAAGAAACACTACTTTCCCTCAAATCCCACATAACTCCAAAGACATTAATTGTTGGGGATTTCAACACACGAATTTCCCCACTAGATAGATCAACTCTGCAAAAACTCAACAGAGAAACTGCAGATCTAAACAGCTGCATAGATCAACTAGATTTAAAAGATATCTACCGAACATTTCACCCAGCAGCATCAGAATACACGTTTTTCTCAGCAGCACATGGAACATTTTCAAAAATAGACCACAATTTAGGCCACAAAGCAAACTTATCCAAATTCAGAAAAATAGAAGTTATACCTTGCATTCTCTCGGACCACAAGGGAATAAAATTAGAACTCAACACCAAAAGCCACCAAAAAAGTCCAGTAACACATGGAGGGTGAACAACACACTGCTGATTCACGAGTGAGTCAAGAAAGAGATTAGAAAGGAAATTCAAATGTTCATGCTATTCAACCAAAATGAACACACAAGTTACCAGCTCCTCTGGGACACAGCAAAGTCAGTACTCAGAGGCAAGTTTATAGCTCTGAGCTCCTACATCAACAAATTGGAGAGATCTGAAACCAACAATTTAATGACACATCTAAATCTCCTTGAAAAAGAGCAGCAAGATAAACCCCAATCCAGTAGATGGAAAGAAATAATTAAAATGAAATCAGAATTAAATGAATTAGAATCCAAAAAAAACTATAGAAAGAATCAACAAAACAAAGAGTTTGTTCTTCGAAAAAATTAACAAAATTGACAGACCCTTAGCAAATCTTATCAGAAATAGTAGAGAACACTCCCAAATAAATAAACTCAGAGACGAGAATGGAAACATCACCAAGGAAAAAACCAAGATTCAAAACATTATAAGGGAATACTTCTCAAAACTTTATGCTAATAAGTTTGAGAACTTGACAGATATGGACATTTTACTAGCAAATATTGACATGCCAAAACCAGCTTAACAGGCCCATATCGAGCGTTGAAATAGAAACAGCAATAACAGACCTTTCAGCTAAGAAAAGTCCAGGACCAGATGGTTTTACAGCAGAATTTTAAAAGGCCTTCAAAACCTACTTCACACCAATTCTCCTCCAACTCTTCAATGAAATTGAAAGAGAAAGTTCACTACTGAACACATTCTATGAAGCCATCATAACCCTCATCCCAAAACCAGGCAGGGACTCATCATAGAATTAGAACTATAGACCCATTTCTTTGATGAACATTGATGCAAAACCACTCAACAAAATATTGGCCAACCGATTTCAACAATTCACTCAAAAATCATACACCATGATCAAACAGGATTCACTTCAGGGAAGCAATGCTGGTTCAATATATGCAAATCAATTAATATTATTCATCACATCAACAGGAGCAAGAATAAGAACCACATGGTTATCTCAATAGATGCAGAAAAACATTCGACAAGATCCAACACCCCTTTATGATGAAGGTTTTGGAAAAATTAGGAATCCATGGAACATTCCTCAATAAAATAAACAGTGTATATGACAAAACTACAGCCAGCATTATACTTAATGGTGAAAAACTAAAGCCATTTCTTCTTAACTCAGGAACAAGACAAGTATTAGAATTAGTATTAGAATGCCTAGCTACAGCAATAAGACAAGATGCAGACATAAAGGGGATCCAAATAGGGAAAGAAGAAATAAAACTCTCCCTCTTTGCAGACGACATGATCTTGTATTTAAAGAATCCCATAGACTCCACTCCCAAATTACTCAAGGTGATTCAAAACTTTGGCAAAGTAGCAGGGTATAAAATTAAAACCCCAAAATCTATGGCCTATCTGTATGCCAACAATGAGAAAAGTGGGGCTGAAATTAGGAAAGCAACTCCATTTGTAATAGCCCCACAAAAATTAAAACACCTAGGAATTAACTTAACCAAAGAAGTGAATGAACTCTATGATGAAAACTTTAAAATCTTGGAAAAGGAAATCAACACAGAACTTAAAAAATGGCAAAACCTCACATGCTCCTTAACATCATGAAAATGGCAATTCTTCCCATGGCTATCTACAAATTCAACGCGATACCTATCAAAATTCCAATCTCATTCTTCAAGGAAATAGAAGAGGCAATCCAAAAATTCATATGGAACAATAAAAGATCCAGAATAGCAAAAACGCTCCTCAACGGAAAGAACACTGCTGGAGAAATATCAATACCAAATTTCAAACTCTACTATAAAGCCATAGTAATCAAAACAGCTTGGTATTGGCATAACTGACCTCAGGACCAATGGAATAGAATTGAAAACCCAGAAATGAACCCACAGACCTATAGCCATCTAATCTTCGATAAGGGAAGTAAAACAATAGAATGGAACAAAGACAGCCTTTTCAGTAAATGGTGCTGGCAACATTGGTTAACTACTTGTAGAAAACTAAAGCTAGATCCTTATATATCACCCTGAACCAGAATCAACTCCAAATGGATCAAAGACCTTGAACTCAAAGCAGACACTCTGAAAACATTACAGGATGGAATAGGAGAAACCTTAGGTATCCTTGGCTCAGGCCGAAATTTTCTGAATAGAGACCCGGAAACAAAAGAAATCAAAGAAAGTTTGGACAAATGGGATTGCATAATGTTGCAGAGCTTCTGCATGGCAAAGGACATATGTAGCAAGATCAATAAAAAGCCCCGGATTGGGAGAAGATCTTTACTAGCCATACAACGGACAAGGGTCTCATATCTAAAATATACTTGGAACGCAAAAAATTAAATCCTCCAACAACATATCCTCAAATAAACAACTGCCCAATAAACAAGTGGGCTAAAGACTTAAAGCGAAACTTCTCTGAAGAAGAAAGATGTTCAATAGACACATGAAGAAATACTCAACATCCCTAGCCAAAAAGAAATGCAAATCAAAACAACATTGAGATACCCCCTCACTCCAGTTAGAATGGCAAAAATCAAGAACTCTAACAACAACAAATGGTCGAGGGGATGTGGACAGAAGGGAACCTTACATCATTGTTGGTGGGAATGTAAACTTGTTCAACCACTTTGGAAAGCAGTATAGAGGTTCCTCAAAAGACTCTACATCGAACTCCCCTATGACCCAGCAATCCCACTTTTGGGCATTTACCCAAATGTTTACAAACAAGACCACACTAAAGGTACCAGCACAACTATGTTTATTGCAACATTATTAACCATAGCTAAGATCTGGAACCAACCCAGATGCCCCTCAGTAGATGAATGGATCAAGAAAATGTGGCATATATACACTATGGAATTCTATGCCTCCATCAGAAAGAATGACATTGCCCCATTAGTTAGGAAATGGAAAGACTTGGAAAAAATTATATTAAGCGAAGTACGCCAGGCCCAAAGAAACATAGGTCCCATGGTTTCCCTTATTTGCAATATCTAGTATATGTATAAGTCAAGTGGTAAAGTTCAGATAATGTGATGTTAGGAAAATGGGAAAATGATCCCTTAGATACGTATTTTAATGTTTCTTTCTTTCATGCATGTGTTTCTAAACCATTTATAAGATTATTTCTTTGTTTCTTTGTATGTCCCTCCCCCACAGTATAACCCCAGCTTTCACTATATTTGATGTCAATATAACTTGTGGAGGAGATGGGGAAAACCAAGTCGTTTAAGGATACAGGTGGACCTGTTGCAACAATGAGAAGTACAAGTTTTCATGTCCAAAATGAGCTTTACAACGTCGGTGCCGGGGGTGGGGGGAGGGAGAAAGTTTGGGACTGGGGAGGGAGGGGGGAAGCTGGGAAGGGATTTGAAGGGTAAACAAAGGAGGAGGCTGCAATGCTTAGTAAGAAATGTACGCATTATCCTGCCCATGTAATTGTAACCCCTCTGTACAGTATGTTCACAAATAAAATAAAATATTAAAAAAAATCCTTTCCTTGGAAAATAATAATAATAATAATAATAATAATAATAATAATAATAATAATAATAATAATAATAATACTATCTGGCTCAGAACTCGCACCATTTTTCTCCCACAGCTGGGATTCCAACTCAGGTCTGGGTAAATCTATAACACTGTGGGGGAAATGGAAGCTCAACATCCTTGAAAATTATAATATCAGGCCAGGTCACAGGTCCTAAATTGAAGCCCCAGCACAGGAAATAATAATGTACCACCTACTTTACATATAGGATCTATTTACATATATGTATAGAATGCATCATGAGTTCAGTTTAGTTACTCTTTTTATTGTGTGTCTTAGTCATGGATGCATTTGTGTTTTATTGAGTATGAAGACAGACATAACTGTACCGACACAGATAACAACTTATTCCTATGGTTATAGAGTTGGCTATATAGAATTCTCCATCCTCCCTGAGACCCAGAACTTTCACAGGACAGGAAAACAAGTGGATCGATGGGCTTCTCACATTAGGATTAATCTTTTGGCAGTATTGGGATTTGAACTCAGAGCTTAGCAGGCCCAATTGGCGAAAGGGTCTAGGTGAGGATACCAACCTGTGAGCAACTAAGGAGCTAGGGGTTTCCCGGACCTGAGTTTGAGGCTCGGGGTGGAATCCCATCTACCATGTTGTCAGGTATTCGTTCATCCCACAAAAGATGGACAGGGTCTATGGAAAGGTAAGTGCGACCACTCGCCCGTTTCCAAGCCTCCCTCATCTCAGGAGACAATCAGACCCAGCAGGGACTCAACTCAAGCAGGAAAACTCATTTATTAACACAGATCAAGCCATTTTTAAAGCAAAAAAGAGTGGGTGGCATGAGAGGGGAAGAGGAACCAATCACTGTTAAGGTCACATACTATCATGCACCTAAGCTTCCATGGTCTGGTTACATACACATACTATCATGCACCTAATCTTCCATGGTCTGGTTACATACTGTAAAGCAAATCGGGCTCTGCCCACTCAACTCCCTATCAGCGCCATCTTTACTGTCCATGTGCTCTATAGATTCCCTCTTTTTTGTTTAAATGGCAGACCCACCTCCAAGTTAGTTATCTTTTTCCCTCCTCTGTAAAGGTTATTTTGAAAGGATTCCATTGGTATGGATAGCATTGGCCATCAGTCCCACCACAGTTAGAAATGTCCAAAGCAGTTCAATTAATTCCTGGGCATATATAAAAGTCAGTATCTCGTAAGGTCATCCTCTTCAAAACCTGGGAGCAGCCTGGGTATTGGGAGTTCCACACATGTGGCATGGTGCATCCTCGTTGGCCCCCATACTCAGGCCATTCTACTATAGTCCAGAAAAACAAGGAAAATTTAAAACAAACTGCAGACATAGCAGAGCAATCCTGGGTACCTGGTGTCTTTTAAGTAAGCCAGTTCCTTGTACGTGCCTTTAAGCGAGCACAGTGGTCAAGATGACTTTGAGCTTTACTTTAAGCTCCAAATGGCTCCCAATATCTTCCCCTGTCTTTGTTTAAGGAAGTGAACCCACCTATCTTCTTTTGGGTGGATCGCCTTGTCTGCCTGACCCATCATCGAGAACTTCTTCAGAGCAAGGGACAGACTGACACCCCCTCTTACCCATTTCTGGCTGTGATTCCTCCCTGGGAGAAATTTATTCACTTGGAGCTTGATCTTATGTAATTGGCTGGCTAAACTCATAAGAGTTTTGCAGTGCACATATAATGCAAGTAAGGCATAGAGAAACAATCAGCAAAAGCATTCCCAGGCCAAGTAATGTCATTAGCAGTCTTTTAGCATTAGTCAGGGATGGGATAGCAGTCTTTGCCACTTCAGAGTCCAGAGGTGGGGTTGTTTTGGAGCAGATTTTAGACATGTTTACAGGAAAGCATAACAAAATGTGGTTGTACAAGCAAGTAGTAAAAGAACAATTAGAGCTGGTAACATTAAAATAAGTGCTCCTACACAAATATTAAATGGTCCATACATAATGACATAGGGTGGTGATCAAAATGAAGGTCAGGCCTCCAGGTCAAAGGAACAGCTTCTCTTGAAGTCTATTGATGATTTCTGCATTGTCAGCGCAGATCACTGTCCAGGTCACCTGTTGGGGTTAATCATTGGAGAGAGGGACTTGAAAGAGAGACACTTTAAGAAGGACTGCTTACAACAATCCCTCCGCCAAATGGCTGGGAGGGGGAAATTGCCCCCTACACCCTGCAAGTCCCTCTCCATGATGATCTTGGGGTTCCTCGGCCCTGGGCTGCCAGCACCTGGGTAATAGCCTCAGTCATGGCAGATGTCTGAGCCTGTAAAGCTAAAGCTAGTGATTGGGACTGGTGCTGTTGCATTCCCACATCCTATGAGGCCACCACCCATCTGCTCAGTGAACTCTCTCAATCCCGCACAGGCCGTGCAGTGGTATGAATTCATCCCTTCCCAGACCAGTAGCTTTACAAACTGATCCCGGAGGTTCCCTGCTGGAAGCTTGTGATGAATGCTCTGTTGGACTCAGTCTACAAACTCAGCTAGAGGCTCACCAGGTTTTTGCCTCACTCCTGCTATAGGGGACTCAGTAGGCCTATCATCCAGTTTGTACCAAGTGACAAGTCCTGCTTGCCTCACCTAGTCACGGTATGGACCAGGAATTGCCTCCTGTTGGATGCCAGTGGAGTACCCTTCCCCGTCCCTGTTAACAAGGCATAAGTAATAGGTATCATGGGTTGAGCCTGCTGGTTATTCTCTACTTGCCCTCTACATTCCTCCTTAAAGAAAGCACACATTTAATAAACTGAGAACTAGTGAGGACAGCTTTAGCCACATCCAGTCAGGCTTTAGCAACACCTGGGTGATAAGCAATGTCCTGTAATAAGCTCTGGGCCAAAGGAGAGTTTGGGACATCCTCCACCACCACGTTGCAGAGCTCTTTAAGATCCTTAGCTTCCCATGGATACCATTCCAAGGGCCTGTTTGCTCTTGGTGCCAGATTGACCGTTTACACTTGGGGTAGCAAATCCTGTGGCCTAGGGTCCATGCTCTCAGGTGGCCCTTCCTTTCCAGGGTAGGCCTCCTAGTAGGTTACTTCCCCCGCCCTACACCCCTCCGTGGATGGTTTGTGGGGGTCCGATTCTTGCAGGTATCTCTCACAGATCGTGTAGGGTTCCGTACCTCCCCTCCAATCGGGGGAATAGGAAAGGGGCTATGACCATCAGGGGCATCTGAATCAGAGGGACTAACTTTCATCCTCGTTTTGACTTCCATGGTGCATGTTTCAGTGTGTTCTAGGTCAAATTTGACCCATTCCTTTTCCTTCTCACTTCCCAAGTCCTCCTTTACTCCTCCTAGGCCTAATATTGCCTCCTCCTCCTTCTTCTGTAAGATAGCATTACCCATAGTAAGGGTTACACTTACCCTGACAGACTGCTTAGCCTCTGCTGGTATTTTTTCCTTTCGTGCCCCTTGTTGGGAGCCAGATGTTGGGTCTTCATCCATCCCACAAAAGACGGACAGGGTCCGAGGAAAGGTAAGTGTGGCCGCTCGCCTGTTCCCCAATCTCCCTCAGCCAGGGAGACAATCAGATGCAGCAGGGAGTCAACTCAAGCAGGAAAACTCATTTATTAACATAGAGCAAGCCATTTTTAAAGCAAAAAAGAATGGGTAGCATGGGAGGGGAGGAAGAGGAACCAATCACTGTCAAGGTCACATCCTATCATGCACCTAAGCTTCCACGGTCTGTTTAAGCACTGAACATAAAGCAAATCGGGCTCTGTCCACTCAACTCCCTATCAGCGCCATCTTTGCTGCCCATGTGCTCTACACCATGTGAGTACTGATTCTTGGATCTTTTCCCTTTCCTCCAATTTCTGAATGTGATCCTTATTGTCACACTTCATGAACTCTTAATTAAAAATTATTGTTGTGCCATACGTCTTGCCTATCATTTCCTATGAGAATCATGCATGAACTAAACTCTTCCCTAGGCCTGAATTCAAGAACCTCATAACATTTATAGACATGTTAAATATACGAGTTATATTTACATCTATATATTAAGTCTATATTGTGTTTGTTGGAGTGAATCATTATGTTTTATTATTGATTTAGCATTTATTTTACGAACTGTGAGTGCACCCATAATATTTACTACATTTATTCTAATCTATTCCATAGCATGTAACTTTACAGACATATTATGAACTTGCACAGAAAAGGAAAACAGGTGTCACACTTGAAATCTTACACCAGGAAGAAATTTTTGGCAATGATGCGACCTGATCTGAAAGCCTGAGAGGTCCAATTCTTGAATGGGTGAGTGTCAGCACCACAGCCTCTAGCCCATTCAGCTGCCAAGTCGATCCCAAGACCTGGGATCAAGCCCCTGTTTGGCCAAAATCGCAGTAACTTTCTATGACGATGGTGGTACATAAATAAATATAAATATCTAAATTTGGCCAAAATCACAGTAACTTTCTGTGACGATGGTGGTACATAAATAAATATAAATATCTAAATTTGGCCAAAATCTCAGTAACTTTCTATGACGATGGTGGTACATAAATAAAAATAAATTTAGATATTTAGGTACTGCCAGAGGTGTGTATCTAGTATTCAATGACATATACTACGTTCCAACCGATTCTCATGTATTTAATGGGGATTCCATTTAATCAATAATATTGTTTTAATGCATAATAAACTATGAATTAAAACCAATCTGTGTCCTGTGATTATTGAGTCTAAATTTATTCTAGATTCATTTTGAGGGACTACTCATCCAACCATGACATTTATCACATTTCCATGGTATTCCTATGGACAGGCAATAGTTTCTTAGACTCTCCAGCCCCTTTTAAATGGCATGATCAGGATTCGAACTCAGGGCCTAGCGTCCAGGTTGGCCTATGGCTTCACTGACAGCCCGCCAGCCTTCAGCAATGCCAGGTGAACTACAGGTTGCAGCCATGTCATTCAGACCCAGGATGGTCCCCGTGCAATGAAGAAAAATAGAAACTGCTGACCTTCTGTGGTCTGTGGCTTTTTTTTGATGGTGTTTTCATTTTGTTTTCCTGTTAGTCCCTGAGGCCTAGGACCCAGGATGGGCTGTGGGTACAGAGACTGCACCATCCCAGCCTAGGGTCATGGAAACTGAGGAAGAATTGCCATGACCTGAGTTAAAGCCCCGTGCACGGCAAAAAATAAATAAATTAATTAATAATATTACTGAAGCTCCCTGTCTTGGATTTTGTGCCATTTTGTTGTTTGCCAGGCAGGGATGCATCTTGGGATCTGGGTAATTTTAATGCACTGAGCGGGTGGAGGAAAAGAAAGCTCTCCTCCCTTGAAGACAAGCAATTCAGGCCTGTTCCCTAGAACTGAATTCAAGCCCCAGCCCTGGAGAACATAACGTTTATAGACATGTTTATTATATGATTTATACTTACATCCATATATTCAATTTATATCGTGTTTGTTGGAATGATTCATTATATTTTATTATTTATTTATCTACTTACCATTTATTTATAGACTGACTGTGAGTGCACCTATAACATTTATTACATTCATTCAAATCTATTCCACAGCATGGAGCTTTGCAGACATATTTTTACATCATACCTGACACCCAGCACTCACACAGAAAAGGAAAACAGGTATCACATTTGGAATCTTTCTTGAGGAAGACATTTTTAGCAATGCTGGGGCCTGAACTGAAGCTCTAGGAGGCCCAATTCATGAATGGGTGAGTGTCAGCATGGCAGCCTCTAGCACATTCAGATGCCAGGTGGATACCAGGACCTGGGATCGAGACTCAGGTTTGGCCAAAATAGCAATACTTTTCTATTCAGACAGTGGTATAAAAATAAATATATATTTAGAAATTTAGATACTTCCAGTGATGTGTATCTAGTAGTATTCAATGACATATACTACCTTCCTAGTGATTCACAGGTATGTAGTGAGAATTCTACTTAATCAATAGTATTCTTTTAGGGGCTGGGAAAGTGGTCACTGGGAGAGTGCTTGTCTTGCATGCATGAGCCCTGGGTTCAATTCCTCAGCACCACATGATCAGAAAAAGCCTAGAATGGTGCTGTGTCTCAAATGGTACACACTATCCCTGAGCTTAAAAGCTGACGGAGACTTCCCAGGACCAGAGTTCAGGCCCCACTACCGACAAAACACACACACACACACACACACACACACACACACACACACACACACACACGTATTCTTTTAATGCATAATAAACTATGAATTAAAATCAATCCACAGCTTGTGAATACTGGGTTTAATTTTATGTTAGGCTGATTGACACACTACTCATCCAACCATGACATTTATCACATTCCTCTGGTGTTCCTATGAACAGACAATAGTTTCTTAGGCTCTCCAGCCTTTTCTAAGTGCCATGACCAGAATTCAAATGTCCAGGTGTCCAGATTGGCCTATGGGTTCGCTGCCAGCCTGCCAGCCTTCAGCAATGCCAGGTAACCTACAGGTTATAGCTGTGTCATTTGGAACCGGCATGGTCACCATGCAAGGAAGGAAAACCGAGAAACCGCCGACTGTCTGCAATTCGCGGCTATTTTTCAGTGCCATTTTCAATTTGTTTTCCTGTCAGCCCCTGAAACCTCGGATCCCAAGATGGGCTGTGGGCCCAGAAGCTGCACCATTCCAGCTTAGGGTGATGGAGGCTGAGGCAGAGTTGCTACGACCTAAGTTCAAGCCCCGTGCCTGGCAAAATAAATGAATAAATAAATAAAATAAAATAAATTTTAATAAAGTATATAAAAAGTAAAATAAAAAATTTTAAAAATTTTAAAATATTAAAAATACTAATGGAGCTCCCTGGCTTGGAATTCGTGTCTGCTTTTTTCTGCTAGGCCTGGGATTTGAACTCAGAGTCGGAATCTCTAATGCACTGTGGAGAATGGGGAAACTCACCCTCTTTGAATACAAGCAATTCAGGCCTGTTCCCTAGGCCTGAATTCAATCCCCAGCCCTGTTAAAGTAATATTCATCCACACTTGAAAAAAAATTTTAATATCTACATAATTATGTTTACTGTATATTGCTTTCAGGGTATTTATTTTTTGTATTATTCATTCATTATATTTATTGACTATTACTATACTTATTACACATATTAAATTTATTACATATTATGAGAACTATACAGATTTGCATATATATTATATATCTTACTTCAGACCCAGGACATTCACTGAATTTCTATATTAGATGATCCCATGCTTAGAAAAACAGAAAGAATACACCAACCAAAGTCTAATTTATCCCTAGGCACCCCAGTTGCCCACATCTGTAATCCTAGCTACTCAGGAGGCTGAGAACTGGACGATGATAATGAAGGCAGAAAAGCCTGAGAGAACTCATCTCCAATTAACTGGCAAAAAGCCCGGCTACAGGTATGGCTGAAGTGGTAGAAAATCAGCTATGAACAACAAAGGCAAGAAAGACCAAGCTGAGTTCAAGTTCATGGAGGGAGAGAGGGAGATAAAAGGGAGAGAAATCCTCCAAAAACAGAGAACAAAACAACAGTAGAAAAATCCCACATAATTTATGGTACCAACCAAAATGGAAAAAAATAATGAAGCTTGTGCAGTTGAATAACTTTACATGAACATATATGCTCTTAGGTACACTTCAAAGCTACATTTTAATAATATATGTATATATATTCATAATGAATATATAATATATCTTTAAATAAACTAAGAAACCAGCCAATGAATAAATACTTCTGAATTAGTGCCTTAAACATAGCATTATAAATTATTTATACTAAAAGTATATTCCAGGTTTATTTTCTCAGAATCAATCTTTAAGAAGTTTATTCACGTGCCTGGCATAGGTGGCTCATGCCTATAATCCTAGCTAATCAGGAGGCTGAGATTTGAAGATGGCGGTTCAAACCCAGCCTGGACAGGAAAGTTGGTGAGACTCTTAATTCCAATAAACCACTAGAAAACCGGAAGTAGCATTGTGACTCAAGAAGTAGATTGCTTACATTGAGCTGAAGAGTGCAGGGATAACCCCTGAGTTCAGGCCCACGACCAAAAAAAAAAAAGTTTGTTCATACAGATCATAAAATTCTAACACTTTGAGCTTTAGGAAACTTTTATGCCAGAGTCTTATGCTCTTTAGGCGAATACTCCACTACTGACTACATCCCACTCCCAATGTTATTGTTTTTTATTTTACAATCTAGTTTATTCCCAAAATGCTTACAAGTACCTGCTGTCCTCACAAAAGTGAGTTTTTATTCAGAAACACAACTTTTTGTGCTATGACTCCCCTAGTGTATTTCGTTGTAGGCACTGAGGAAAACTAACATGACACAAATGTAGAGTTTATAAATATAGAAATAACTCTAAATATAAATAAAATCAACTGTCCCAACCTTCTAGGGAGAAATGGTGTCCTTATTTTCATGTTCACTCTTCATAGAAGATGGTCAAAATAGAAACACCAATGTGCTATGATGAAATGTAAAAGTTTAAAGTCCTTTTTTGAAAAACTTTAGTGTTATAAAATCAAAATGTATCAAATAAAGGTGAAGTGAACTGAAAAAATATTAAAAATGCTAATGAAGCTCCCTTGCTTGGAATGTGTGGTGGCATTTTTTTGTCTGCAAGGCCTGGAATTTGAACACGAGGTCTGGGTAACTCTGTTCCACTGTGCAGGAATGGGAAGCTCACCATGCCTGAAGAACAGAAAGTCAGGCCTGTTCCCTAGGCCTGAATTCAAGGCTTATCCCTGGAAAGCATATTCCTTATATACATTTCAAAGATAGGATTGAACTTCCATACAGATGTTCAGACTATATTATGTTTGGGGTGGTTATTCATTTAATTTTTTGTTTTATTCATTTATTTACCATTTATTTTATTGACTGTGATGACACCTAATAATGTATTATATTGTATGAATCCTTTCACATAGCATTTAGATTTGTAGATGTCTTCTCAATCATGCCTGACACCCAGGACTCTCCCAGAAAAGGAAAACAGATTGGCTTCTTAATCCAAGATTAAATTTTTGGCAGTGCTAGGATCTGAACTCAGGGACATGCAGTCCCAATTCATGAATGGGTGAGTGTGAGCACGGCAGCCTCTAGCCAATGAAGCTGTCGGGTGGTTCGCAGCTGCTGAGATCTTGCCCCAGGATTGTACAAAACAGCGATACGTGGATAGGCAGACAGTGGTATACAAATAAATATATATTGGTAAAAAGAGCCATAGCCGCCTATCTATGATTGAATGACATATATTACGTTCCTACCAATTCTTAGGTATTTATTATACTACAATTAAAGGAATAGTATTCTTTTCATGCTTAATAAACTATTACTTGGGATCGATCCGTGTCCTAGGATTATTGCATCCAATTTTAGACTTGACCGATGCACAAACTTCTCTTTCAATTGGTATTCCTATGCATAGGAATGAGCCTCTTGTGATCCCCTGTGATTGGTAGGTGTCAGGACCGGGATTTGAAGCCAGGGACTATGTTGACAGGTTGTCATATGATTTCCTTGATAGTGTGCCAGCCTTCAGATATGGCAGGTTAGATCAACTTTGCAGCTATCTGATTCAGACCCAGAATGGTCACTGTGCAAACTAAAAAACATAAAACCCCAGACTTCTGCAGCTCCCCACTTTTTGTTCTATCCCACTTTTATCCTCATGCAAGCCCTCTGGGCCTAGGATTCCAGCATTGGGTATGGGTCCTGAACAGCAGCTAGCCTAGGGTGATCGAGCTGAGGCAGAGTTGCCACGACCTCAGTTCAAGCCCCATGGTTGGCCCCCCAAATAAAAAGAAAAGAAAAGAAAAATTAATTAATTAATTAATGAACTAAATTAAAAAATAAAGCTCCCTAATTTGGAATTTCTGTCAGTTTTCTTTCCTAGCCTGGGATTTGACCTCAGGGTCTTTGTAAATCTGTAGCAATGTGAGGGAAAGTGCAGATTTGCCACTACTGGGGTTCAAACCCCATGCCAAGCCAAAACTAAAAATAAGTCACTCAGCTTGGCAGGAGGAGTAGTTTTGGAGATGGGAGGGAAGGGATGGTAGGAGGAAAACAAAGGAGGAGGCAACAATGCTCAATAGGAAATATACTCATGACCTTGCTCAAGTAACTGTGACCCCTCCGTACAACATTTTTACAATAAAAAAAGTACAAGAAAGAAACAATGTAGTGTTCAGAGAAGCACTTTGTGAGTAAGGGACGGACGTCTGAATAGCTGTACAAAATTCTACACTGCTTTTTAAAATGTTCAGTATGTAACTGAATAAACATAACTGCTTTCATTAAAAAATTAAGTCACTATCTTGGAACTGGCCAATATTTTTACCATTGGTTGGATTTGATCTCACCATCCAAGTAACTCTTTTGTACCATGGGTGAAGGCGAAGCTTACTGTCCTTGACAAAATGAAATTCAGGCTAGAGTTCCCCTGGCCTGAATGGAGGCACTGCAATGGAAAAGATATTTCTACACATATGTAATATAGGATATATACTTACATAATTATGTTTATTACATATTATGATTTTTATTATTGATTTTGTATTTATTTTTATTTGATTCATTTATTTATTGAGTATTTTATTTAGTGTTATCATACACATATTTATTACATTTTGCACATCTATTAGAAAATTATACACAATAATTTAGGACATTGACTCATTTTTCATTAAAACTTTTTGTGTTGAAACATGATACATAATTAAATGGCATTTGTAATAATCTTCACACGTTTAGGGTCTCTCTCAAGTATGAACTTTGTCTTATTTATCTTTGAACACGTTCCTATAGGGATTTCTTTAATGATTTATACTCAGAAGCCTTTTTTTTGGACAGACAAGTTGTGGGATAAGATTGTAAGGGTGAGCCTAGAAATATGGCTTACAGGTAAAGAGCTGGCTCAACATGCATGATGACCAGGGCTTGAATATTCAGTGCCACATACTCAGAAAAAGCCAGAAGCAGTGGAGTGGCTCAAATGGCAGAGTGCTAGCCTTGATAAAAATAAGCCCCAGGACTGTCATAAACAATTGGCCAGATGCGGGTGGCTCACACCTGGAACCCCAGCTTCTCAAGATGCTGAGATTTGAAGACCACAGTTCAAAGACAGCCTAGGCAAGGAAAGCCTGTTAGACTCTTATGTCCAATGTACCACCAAAAAAAAACCCTAGTGGCGCTGTGGCTCAAGTGGTAGAGTGTTAGCCTTGAGCTGAATTGCCCAGGGACAGGGCCCAAGCTTGATACAAGACACACAACTGGAAAAAAGTAAGGGTTAATCAAAGTACTTTTCCTATCTGCTAATTAGGAGAACGTTCCCTGGAAAATAAACGCTGATGTAAACCAGAATTGGAGTCAGAGCTTAAGGTTGAAGTGTAACAGATCCACTTGCCCAGGCTCTCAGACTCTAGCATTATAACCTTGTGTGCTAAAGGGATCTGAATGGTCCAATGTTGAAAGGCTTAATATGCTCCCCAAGCCCTTTGTGATAAGCACTTGACTTGTATTGTCAGTGTCATTACAGTCCTAAACCTAGCAGAGCACCAGTAGCTTAAACTCATCAACCTAGCTAAGGAGGCTGAGGTCTCAGGATTACAGGGTGAAGCCAACCAGGGCAGGAAAGTCTATGACACTCTGACTTCCACTTCTGAAAGGTCAGGTGTTCAATAGTTTCTTGTGTTTCCTTTGGTGATGAGAAATTCCTTGAACTCTAAATGTTATTAGAATTCTTGTGCTATAGAAGAAGGAAAGAAACATCATTGACCCATCCAAGGTTCAAATGAAATTCTCAGGATTCAAGCCCTAGCCCTGTTAGCAGGGAGAACTCCAGTGTAACACTGTATTTGAAGGACAGAAAACAGTATCAAAAGCCAGGCTAGGTGGAGAGACCTAGGCTTGTAGGATTAGGAGGCAGAAGATACACACTTAACAGGGAAGTGAGCTGCAAACCACTTCATTATATTCATTCCAGACACATCCAGCAATGAGGGGAAACCTGAAACATTTGTTACAGTTACACCCACGGTCAGGCTTTCTCAGCCTCTTCAAACGATGCATAACCTTCCTCCTTTAGGTGAAGGGAGCCTCAGGCTATCTTTAGGTTACCAATCGAGAGTCAGTTTAGTGAGAGAGAGGGCAGGAACAGAGTAGAAAAACCCTGCTCTCTGTTCTTAGGGAGTGGATTTTTTACTCTACATCTGTCAGATTTGAAGGCCCTTCTTCTACTTCTGCCAGTCCATTCTCCTTCCTTCATTCTCCACATCATTAATGCAAATCCCCAGTCGAACGTCAGGCAGGGCCGTTTCTCACTTGAGTTAGAACCTGGCTTTGCCTTCTTGGTTCTGGGGCCTTCATCTGCCTGAGAAGTGAAAAAGAGACAGTCTTCCTGCTCTGTGGTTGTGTGAAGGCGATGCTGGTGTCCTGGCACACTGCAGAAGGACTCATGACTAGGAATTGTTCCCTTCTTTCCTCCTGACATCCAAGACCAGATTCATGTATCATTTTTCTATCTATCTATCTATCTATCTATCTATCTATCTATCTATCTATCTATCTATCTATCTATCTATCTATCTATCTATCTATCTATCTATCTATCTATCTATCTATCTATCTATCTATCTATCTATCTATCTATGTATCTATCTATCTATCTATCTATCTATCTATCTATCTATCTATCTATCTATCTATCTATCTATCTATCTATGTATCTATCTATGTATCTATCTATGTATCTATCTATGTATCTATCTATGTATCTATCTATGTATCTATCTATGTATCTATCTATCTATCTATCTATCTATCTATCTATCTATCTATCTATCTATCTATCTATCTATCTATCTATCTATCTATCTATCTATCTATCTATCTATGTATCGATCTATCTATCTATCTATCTATCTGCCTGCCTGCCTACCTACCTACCTACCTACCTATATATCTCTTTGACATTTCTTAGATTGAACTCAAGGACTGGGCATTGTCTCTAGCACTCTACTACTTGAGCCACAGCACCAATTCTGGCTTTTTCTCTGTATATACTACTGAAGAATAGAACCCAGGGCTTCTTGCATGCTAGGCAAGCACTCTCTCACTAATCCACATTCCCTGCCCCCTCATCTTTTTTTCTTAATGGTAGTTTTTACATAAGTATGCTACAGTTTGTGTCCCCAAGTGTAATTTTCTGAATACCGGTTATTTCTATAAACCCTGATCTTCTCTTCCCTTGCCTTATTTGTGACTGTTCCTGGATTGGCCTCATAATAAAATGTAACTATAGGCTGCTGAGAGCTGCAATGTGCATTCTATAAGGACAGAGGCCTGGAATCCTGGAAGAGCAAAGCAATGGGGCTGAAATAAAGAGAATGATGCAGTATGCGTAACAAGCATATCTGAAAAATCAATCAGTATATGAAAGCAAAAGCTTTGCTTACAGTCTGTTTGCACTCAAAGAATTAACATACACAAGTAAGAAAGTAGGGCACTGATACATAAACTTGGCCTTCTCTTTTTGAATTTTATTTTTTGGACATCTCAGTGCTTAAACTCAGGGTGCAATGTGTTCCTCAGCTGTTTTGCTCAAGGCTGAGCTTCTAATACTGCCATAGCTCTACTTCCAGCCAACTGGTCGTTAATTGGACATAAGCAACTCCCAGACTGTCCTGCCTGGTCTGGCCTGTGTTTCCTGCTAGGCTTTCTCTCCCAAAACTGGAGCTCTATCTTCTAGGCCACTACTCCACTTCTGGTTTTCTGGTGGTTTATTGGCAATAAGAGTTTCACAGACTTCCTGCTTGGGCTGGCTTTGTAAGGCGATCTCCTGAAGAGGATTCAAGCAGCTTTCCTCAGGGATTTACCAAGGAGCCACTCCACAAAAAACTTTAATCTAAGTCTCAGGAGGTACTAGATAAAAATAGAAACGTGCAGATACTTGTAGTGTGTCCTAGATAGTTAAGGTTGGAGACACACAGCACTCATAATTATTAGAACATTTTATAGGCAAAAGGAGCAATGCAGACAGTATGATGATCGTTCCAGCTTTTGGTCCTCTCATCCTGAGACAGTAAATTCACTGCAGCTCAATGCTAAGTAACAGAACTGGCATGTCCTGTGGACATTTACTCCTCAATCCTGTGACACTCATTTCTCACTTTTGGCTTCCAACCTGTGACCAGAGTGGAAGATGAGGAGAGAAAATCCTTCTCTGAGAAAGCAGCTATAAAGAACATTGGGTAGTCTCTTATAAGTTCAAACCATTGGAATGACCCGCTAAGAAGTCAGATTGTCCAGATTTTAAAAAAAAAATTAAGAAAAGAAAGATGGTATCAGTGGCTGCTGACTGTAATCCCAGTTCCTCAGGAGGCTGAGATGTAAAGAATCTGAATTTGAATCCAGCCAGGGTAAGAAAGTCCTTGACACTGTTATTTCTAAGAGATCACAGAAAAATCCAGAAGTGGGCTTTGACTCGAGCTTAATGCACTACCCTTGAGTAAAAGGAGCTCAGGGACAGCGCACAGGCTCATAGTTCAACCCCAGGACCTGCCCCCTCAAAAAGAGCCTGTATCTCCACGTCTTTGTCTATGTATGGATGTATTCCTACAGGTGAATCTCCAGAGTAAGAGTAGCTATGATGAATGGCACCAAGCGAGGAAATTTGTATTCAAAACTATGAGTTCATAACACAGAGGATGCTTTTATGACATTGCATGTTCAAGGGCTCCACTCACTGCTCCCAGTATAGCCTGAAGGTTGCTCTGCATCCCAGTCCTGCTGGAAGAAGTCTTTCTCATTGTCTGGACAGGCAGACAAAAGTCCTCAATCCTGTATAGCTGTGTAACAAGCAACTCTATCTGGGCCACTTAGTGAGGAAGAGTGTGGGAAGGCTCTGAAAGTCAAACGATCTCTCTCCCCAGTGCTCTATTTTGACAGGAAGCCTTCATTTATGCCACCTCCCATGGAAGGCCAAGTTCTGTGCACTTATTCTGCCTTTGTGAGACTATATTCTGATGTTCAGATACAGGGCTCAATATAATTCAGGAGTCCTTCTGGCAAACAACTAGGGCACTTAACCTAATTAAATGTTTCATAACCTGCGATGATGGGCCTATGATGCCTCTCCTAGCTTTCCGGAAGCTTTGGAAATCCAAGAACATCTCAGATATCACAAAATTTCCTGTCATCTAGGGCTGGTGAAGCTCATCAGGTTTTGAAACCTTTGACCTCTCCTAGTTGGGCCCTGAGAGGCTAAGTTTTGTGGTTAAACCCAGGGAGTGGGTGCTGACCATGATCTCAGAGCAGAAGTCTACTGCCTTCCCATTTTGTGTCACAGCTTCACTTCTAGTTTCTGTGTGTGTTTGTGTGTCAGTAAGCGAACGCACGTGGGAGTGTGTATGTGCATACACTAGTCCTGGAGCTTGAACACAGGACATGAGCACTGTATCTAGTTTCTCTTGTACAAGGATTGCCCTCTCTTACTTGAAACACAAAGCCATTTCAGGCTTTTTCCTAGTGATTTGGTCCAGAGTATTCAAGCCTAGGGTTTCATATATGCAAAGCACTCTACCCCTAAGGTACATTCTCAGCCCTCTACTTCAGGTTTGTTAATAGGCTTATGTCTTTTTTGTTGTTGTCAGTTGTATGAGTTGAAGTCTGGTTCTGGGTGCTGTCCCTGAGCAATTCAGCTCTAATCTTGTGCTCTACCACTTGAGCCACCGGTTTTCTGGTGGTTCATTGGAGCTAAGTGTCTCACGGACTTTCCTGCCCAGGCTAGCTTTGAACCATGATCCTCAGATCTCATCCTACTGAGTAGCTAGGATGATCAGCATGAGCCACAAGCACCCAGCTTCCACTTCACGTTTCTTAGTGATGAATTGGAGATAATAGTCTCATGGGACCTTTTGTGTCTGGGATAGTTTGGAACCCAGATACTCTGGTCTCAGCTTCCTGAGAAGCCAGGATGACAGACCTTGGCTATACAACCCTAGGCTGTGGCACTCTGCTGCAAGAGGGTCCTTGGCTACACGTGGTGGAGTGCTGGCCATGAGTCCAAGAGGTAAGGATCAGCGCCTAGACCCTGAGTTCAAGGTTCATGACTGAGAAAAAAAACAAAACAAAACAATCGTCCGCAGTAGACAACTCACTAGTCTTCAGTAATACATAATTTTGTCCCTGCCATGGGGACATATCTGAGCCTCAATATTCTTGTCTGCCTAATCATCCAAGTTGTGGAGCTATTACAAGGGCAAGATGAAAGAATGTGTCCTTTGAAGGACAAAACACATTACACTCTTTACAGTATTCAGCACACAGCATCCAGTGAGACTCATAACCCAGCACCCAATGCAGGACTCAGAACACTGCACCCTGTGAAGGACTCAGCACATAGCATCCTGAGCAGGACTCAGCACACAGCACCACACGAAGGACCCAGCACCTCAGGAAGAACTCATCACATAGCTGTATCCCACAAGATGTCATTAGTATTGGGTGCTTTCATCAGTATCACCATTTTTTCAGAAACACATCACAAACTGCACAAAGTTCACATCTAATGATTGAGATTGGTGGGGGTTTTTTTGGGGGGGAGGGAGTCAGCCATAGGGATTGCACTAAAATGTTGAGGGTACTGTCCTAAGAACTTTTGCTTGAGCCACAGCACAGAATTTCACAGACATCCTGCCAGGGCTGGGTTTTAAACCCATCAGTGTGAGATCTCAGCCCCCGAATATCTTGATGACAGGGGTGAGCGAGGCAGCAGCATGTGGTTCTGTGGAGCTGGCTTGCAGTGGCATTCCTCTGGCTAAGTCAGGTTAGATGGCAGCTGTCAGCACCAGATTCATGGCTTGCTCTGTGATGAGGTATTTGAAGTCCTATACTTATAGAGTCGCATTCACAACATTCAATCATATTTTGGTGCCAGTCCTGGGTCTTGAGTAAGAGTCTAGACACAGTCCCTACGGTTTTGCACTCAAAGCCAGTGCTCGAGTGCTTGAGTGACAGCACAACTTCCGAATTTTTATATGCATGTGGTAGTGGAGAATCGAGTCCAGGGCTTTGTATGTACAAGCCATCACTATACAACTGAGCCCCAGGAATGACAAGTGTATAAACAAATAAATATGTAGATTGACATATATATGTATATATATATATATATATGTATACATATGTATAAAATAAGAGAAAGTTGTCCGTATATTATGAAATTACATATATTACTAGTAATTATTGACAAATAAATTATTCCTTCAAGTTTTAAGTATCATGGTTGAATATATAACAAGGTATTAATTGAAAATTAGTCAAAGTAGTATAATTATTGTGTATAATGTTATAGTATACTCATACACTACTAATTTAATGGTTACTTTTATAATATTCCATTTGTATGGATGTATATTGGCATGCATTTCTTAGAATCTCCCAACAATCATTAGTGGAAGTCCCAGTATTCGACCTCCAGGCCTAAGTTGAAGTTTCGGTTATGGCTTCCCTAATAGCCAGCCAAACGCAAGATCATGTACACTTTCTGGGCCTTTTAATTTAAGCCCAGGATTGTCAGAATGCAAAGGGGAAAAAATGTAAAACCATGTTATTGAACTTCTCTGTTTTATCCTTCTCCTTTTTATTTTTTGCCAACCCCAAGATTTGAACTTGGGTCCCAGGAACCAAGGGTCAACTGTGGCAGAGATGCCAAGACCTGAGTTTAAGCCCTGTGCTTAGCCAAAGGATAAAAAGCCCTGGTTTTAAATTTGCACAACTTTTCTGGCAGGCCTGGGATTTGAACTCAGGGTCTGGATAACTCTGTGGCACTGTGGTTGAAGGGGAAGATCACCGTTCTTGAAGACAAGAAATTTTAGACCAGTTCCCAGGGCCTGAATAGAAGCCTCAAACTGAAATAATAATATTCATATATGAGATTTATTTACATGTATGGGTTTAGTGAGTATGACGTTTATTACACTTATTTCTTTAGTATTATTACACACATAACATTTCATTTATTACATCCTATCCCACAGGATATATTTGCATATAGATTATATATCATACTGAAACCCAGGATATTTTTCAGGAAAAAAAATGTGTCAAAAGTGGCTTCTTACTCCATGAATAAATTTTTGGCAATGCTGTGATTTCAACTCATGGCCTAGAATGCCCAATCCATACATGGGGTCAAAGTCTTGGCTCACCATCCTCTGGAAAACTGAGCTGCCAGGAAATTCTGAGGACCTGTGATCAAACCACAATAGTGCCCAATATATAGAGGATATCATTAAATTATATATATATATATATATATATATATATATATAGTTACCAATTATTAGTTTAAGTTATTTCTCCATTTAATGAAATATAATGGCTGAATACTTATGAAAGCATTAATTAAAAATTCATCAATATCCTTCCATTAGAGGAATCATACCATGGTGCTAGAATGGAAGATTTAAGTTCAATAATTTTTCTGTGGCATTCTAAAATAGAATCATGAATTAACTGCAAATTTAATTATTACTTTGATTACTTTGATAATATTCCATTAGCATTCACATAAATAGGAGTGAGTTTGTCAGGATCTCCCTCCATTTGTGAGTGGCAGTCCTGGCATTCTAACTCCAGGCCTAGATAATTTATTTCAAATGTAAACAATTGGAATAACACTATGAAGATTTCAGATTGTCATGATTTTAAAAAGAACAAGAAGAAAAGAAAGTCAGGTGTCAGTGGCTCCTGTATTTAATGCTAGCTCCTCAGGAGGCTGAGGTGTAGAGAATGCCAATTTGAATTCAGCCAGGGCAGGAAAGTCCTAGACACTTAATTCTAAGAGATCACAGGAAAATATGCCCATGGGTTGGTCCTGTACCTCAAGGGCAGAGCTCTACCCTTGAGCAAAAGGAGATCAGGGATAGGGCTTAGTCTCCTATTTCAACCTCAGACCTGCCAAAGAAATAAAAGAATTCAGTAACTCCATGTCTCTGTGTGTAGATGTATGGACGATGGGCTTTCAGCAGGCTGCCCATGCCCAGACCCCTAACCTGGGCAAGCTGGGAAAAGCCCTCAGAGAGTACTAAGTATGAGCCAGTAGCTTGAACAAAGCATCCTTCTCTGGCATTTAATAAGTGAAACCCCGAAGGCTTGCCTGGGCTGGTGTATGCAACAGATGCATTACATTCTGGCTGAGGTATTTCATTGGGACATCTAGCAGCCAGCCACTACCTCCAGGGAGACCACAGTTGCTAGGCTGTATGAGTTGTGGAAGGTTCTGGCTCCATATTTCCTATCCCTCTGTAGGATGTGAGCCTAGATCTCTGAGGCCTGGTGGCTATCACTCATTCACCATTCCTCATTGCCGAGTCTCAGGCTGGTTCCAAATCCTGGCAAAGATATAAAATGGCCAGCGATTTCTGTGCTGAAATCCCACCCTTCTAGATCCTGTTATAAGTGAGCCTTGGGCTGTGAATGTGGCTTAATGGTAAAGTGCTTACCTAGAGAGCATGAAGCTCGAGGTTCGATTCCTCAGTACTACATAAACAGAAAAAGCCAAAAGTGGCACTGTGGCTTAATCCCAGACCCTTAGTTCAAGCCCAAGATTAGCAAAAAAATGTGAGCATGGTGAGACATACTCTTCTGGGACTCAGAGGAGGGCCGAGGTTATAGGTAAGAGGGAGATGGCAGGTGCTGATGGCTCACCCCTATACTCTTTGCTACTCTGGAGGCTGAAATCTGAGGATTATGATTGCAAGACAGTGCAGGCAGGAAAGTCTATATGAGAATCTTTTCTCCAATTAAACACCCCAAAAGCCAGAAGTAGAGCTGTGTTCCAAGTAGTAGAGTGCTAGCCTTGAGCATAAAAACTCAGGAATAGCATCCAGGCCATGAATTTCAACCCCAGGAATGGCACACACACACACACACACACACACACACACACACACACAAACACACACACACACACACACACCAATATAGAGCATTTGCCAGTCAGTCTACCAAGTTCCATCTCTAGGAACTCAATATTTTTTAAAAAGAGGGAGAATGGAAGGAAGGGCTTGCTCCAGGAGGTGATATAATTAGTGCCAAAATTCCACAGGAGTTCTAAGATGAGGAACAGGACAGAGAGCCTCAGGCAGAAGGTACACAGCATTGGCAAAGGTCCTGAGGTGTGGTGTAGAGCAGGTGGTGTGGGGGGAATGAAGGCTCTGTGTCTTCAGGCAAGTATGGCTGAACACTCAAGGCTGGGTCAAGGTTTGTACTTGAGTCACAGGTAGGGCAGAGGGTAGGGTCCAGAATGGGGCCCAGGGGAAGATTAGCTTGATTTTTCACCATGGACCCCAGCCATTTCCTGTGGCTGAAAGCCTATTTTTCACAGCCCTTGACCCTAAGGCCTCCTTTGCATGGAGCAGTCAGGGCAAACGCAGGGACGAACACTTGCTTAAGAAAAGCTTCTACCCAGTGCCACCAGTAACTCAACCCTTGTAAATCCTAGCTGCTCAAGAGATTGAAATCAGAGATCGTGGTTCAAAGCCAGCTCAGGGGAAGAAAGTTAGTGAGACTCTTCTTACCAATGAACCACCAAAAGCCAGAAATGGAGCTGTGGCTCAATTGGTAGAGTACCAGCCTTGAGGGAAAATATTAAGAGACCAGAGCTTAGACCCTGAATTCAAGCCCCAGTATAGGCACAGAAAAAATAAAGAAGATTTGAGAAGCTCGAAATCCAATGTGGAAAAAGGCCATTATCAGCTGGGCGAAGGTGGATCAAGCCTGTCATCCTAGCTACTCAAGACTGAGACCTGAGGATCAATCAAGATTCAAAGCTATCCTGGGCAGTATCTTACCTCCAATGAATCACCAAAAAGCTGGGAAGTTGAGCTACTGTAGTTCAAGTGGTACCGCAGGAACCTAGTGTAAACAAGCTAAAGGATAACATCTAGGCTCTGAGTTCTTGTCCCGGTAAACACACACACACACACACACACACACACACACACACACACACACACACACACACACACACACACACAGAGACTAACATCATTAGCAGGTGCCAGCAATTCTAGCTACTGAGCTCTTAGGATGGCAGCTTGAAGCCAGCCCAGGCAGGAAAGTCCGTGAGACTCTTATGTCCACTAAACTACTAAAAAAGATGAAAGTTCAGCTGTGTTTCAAGTGGTAGAATGCTAGCTTTGAGCAAAGGAAGCTCAGGGACAGTGCCTAGGCCCAGAGTTACAGCTCAAAGATTTTTTTAAGACACACTTTGCCAGCCCCGCAGGCCATAAATCCAGATTTTGGTCATCCTAGATCTCACCTCCACTTCCGCCACTTCCACAGTACTGCCACATGTGGCCAGTGTGTGGCCAACACTGGGTTAAGAAGTGAACATACACAAGAGGGGAGGGGCATAGCCAGGTCAAGACTAATACCCCAGAACATTGATTCTCTCATCTCCCAGCTCCCTGGCCCTGGAATCTAAAGTCTGTGCCTCTGTATTCTGGGCATCCGAAATTGTCTAGAAGGCCCAGCTGGGGCCAGAAGATAGACTTTCCTGTGATAAAGTACATGTACATTTCCTAGACACCGACCAATATTTCCAAGCCACCTTGGTCTCACCTCCCATGTAGCCCTGGATCCTCCTTGCTCGGGTGGCCTTCAGTCAGCTGTCAAGCTTGAGTTGGCCAGACCCACCAGCAAACCCCCATTCCCCACTCCACTGCCAGCCTGTTGAGAGGGATGTCAGAGGCCCAGCTGAGGAAAAGGACAGGACATCATATGACTGAGGCCCTCCATCTGAGGCATGAGAGACCTATGCCAACTGGCACTGCTGTACCAGAATCTGCTGGAGGCGGCCAAATATTTGGACAGCCAGACTTGTGCCCCAGAGAAAATATGGAACACAGGCCACTGGCAATTTTCGACTCATTGTAGATGCTGATAGGGAGCTAAAGGCAAGGTCGGTGTGGAGGAAGGGCACCATCTGAAGTCAGAAAGAGGAGGACAGGAACCTAAGAAGGGGGCAGAGAAGGATGAGGGAAAATTACACACACACACACAGACACACAGACACGTAAACAGACACACACACACACACACACACACACACACACACACACACACACATACACACACACGGACATTCCAAGGCCTCAGCTGTTCCTGAGAACAGAACCACGAACTCCCTCCATTCGGATCAAATCTGACCAGTGAGAAGATGGCACTATCGTACTCAGTCCAACTGTAGACACAAGACTGAGCCTCTAACATATCTGGAATGTCTCATAACCCAGCATGGAATTTCCTACCATACACACTGCTATGTTGAAAACACAGCCACCTCTGTTTATTGCTGGTCATGGGGTTTGAACTCTGGGCCAGGGCACTGACTTTCAGCTCTTCAGCTGAAGATGATCACTCTACCACTTGAGCCACAAAGCCAGTTCCTGTTTTCTGGTGGTTCATTGGATATGAAGTATCACCAAGCTGGCCTTGAACTGTGGTCTTTACATCTCAGCTTTATGAGTAGCTAGGATGACAGTTGTGAGCCACCAGCAGCACCCTGCTTTAGCCACTTTCACATTCCCAGAGGAAACTCAATTTGTCAGGACACGAACTTCTTGCAGCCCTTGACTTCAAACTTTGACACTCAGCATCCAAACCCATCCTTCAATGGAGAGAATACAGGCACAACACTCCGATCTCTTCACCCATTTACCCACTCACTGCCTGCCAAAGGCCTCATCCTCTTGAGTTCTTGGTAAGGCACCGCCCATCCTACTGTGGCTTCAAACTGGGGAAAACTTGGGGAGTTCTTAGAAATGTCTGTAAAGTGAGGCCAGCACCTGGTCTCCACAGCACCCACACACACACACACCTCCACATTTTTGCAGGCAAAGATGTTTTACTTTCTTTCTTTTTTTTGGTTGTGTGGCTTGAACTCTGGGCCTGGGTGCTGTCCCTGAGCTCTTCAGCTCAAGGCTTGATCCACAGCACCCCTTCTGGTTTTGTGATGGTTTGTTGGAGATAAGAGTCTCAGAGTCTTTCCTACCCAGGCTGGCTTTGAACTGTGATCCTCAGATCTCACTTCCTGAGTACCGAGGATGACAGTCATGAGCTACTGGCACTTGGCCAAAGATAATTTTCCATGATTGTCATCTTATCCCCTTAGGAAATTAAGATCTGAGGACTGCAGTTGGATACCACCCTTTGCAACAAGTCCATGAGAACTCTTTATCTCCAATTAAACCCAAAAGAGCTAGAAGTAAAGCTCTGGTTCAAAGGTTAGAGTCCTATCTTTGAGCATAAAAGACAAAACACCCCCTAATTTTAAGCATTTCCTAGCAAAATCCACCCAAGAAAGGGAAGCAGGTGGGCACACGGGTGCTCAAAACTCACACATAATAATCAAGACTCTCAGAACTCTCCCACCCTGCTAGGATTCTCTAGATAATTTGTCCTACACCATGGCAGTCTTAGATGGGCCTGACCATGCACCAAATTAGGACGTTCAAGTACAATCTCATACTGAGGATCCCCTGAAATTATCAAAGACTCAAGACCTCTCAGAATTCTGCCTCAACACTGGACAGTAAAGTGAGATCTAGTTATCCAAACACATGATATGGGAACCACAGGGTTTCTTGGTCAAGGGACTGAGACTGGGGAGCTCTAGGTCCCTCTCTCTTGGGAAGGTGAAAATGGCTAATCTATCCCAGGAATGTTCCTGTGTTTGAGTATTATCGAAAAAAGCAACCCTGCTCAGAGCCCAGTGCCTCTGGTTTTCCCACCAGTCTCTACCTAGCCCTGCCTCACCTTCAGCCTGCCCTCTCGGAATCCCAAATCTGCCATCTAGATTAAAGACTGAGTCATGAAAGAGACCTCCTTCTGCCACTGAGAATGGAAGTCACAGGGCCCTAACACCTTCTAGATGAAGTCTCAGAGCAACATGGGTCCCAACTCCCGCCCTCATTCCCAGGCTGCCCTGTGCCAGTGGCATGCTTACCTCTGTCTCTCATGGAGGAATAAACACCAGGGGTGTCATCTTCAGATTGAGCCCAATTGAGCACTCGAAAGTCCCAGCCGCCAAGGATGAACTGCACAGGCATCCTGCAGTGAATGACAGCCAGGTCGTCAACGGTGATACCAAGGTGCCAGGACTTTTAATAGTATTGTGGCTGGATCAAAGGCTCGATCACTGGTAGTCTAGGTTGTCAGGTGAAATCATAGCTAAAATATCCTGACACCCCTGACCTGGAATCATCCTCCCTCTTCATCATCCTAATTATCACTTGCCCCCACCCTTCACACTCCATCTCCCCAATACCTCCCTAGCCCTTGGACACTTTCTTCTTATCTGACCAGAAAATAAACTCGTTGGGGCCAGGGATGATTAAACCTGGTAACCCACCCTGATCCCTAGGGTCTACTGAGGCTGCTTTCCTCTGCACTCGGTTGAGTACACAGCTCTTGGATGTCATGAACTTGCTCAGGGGTCAGTGGCTTGATCCAACATACTGGCTTTAATCTCTGAAACTGTCCCCACAGGGATTGTGAATGGTTGGCTCCCTTGATCCAGGGACTCCAAAACAAGTCTTGCATGTTCTCCCTTCTTCCTTCCTTTCCTCTTTTTCTCCCTCTGTCCTTCCCTCCTCTCTCTCTCTCTGTCTATCTCTGTCTCTGTCTATCTCTCTCTCTCTCTCTCTGTTTCTCTCTCTCTCTGTGTGTCTTTCCTTTCTTTGTGTCAGTCATGGGCCTTGAACTCGGAGCTTAAGTGCTATCCCTGAGACTTTTTACTCAAGGCTAGCAGTCTATTGCTTGAGCCATACAACTTCTGTTGTTTTGTTTTTGGTAGTTAATTGAAGACAAGAGTCTTACAGGCTTTCCTGCCAGGGCCAAAAGCCTCCATCCTTGGATCTCAGCTTCCTAAGTAACTAGGATGACAGGCTAGAAGCACCAGCATCCAGCTCAAACCAAGTTTTCTTCATGTTCTGTGGAAACAGTCCTGAAACCTTTCATTGTCTAAGACCTCCCAGAGCATGGTGCACACTGTATAGGTTTGTTGGATAAATAAATGAGCATCTGTCTATGACAATACTACAGAAAAGTCCCATCTGATTCAGGTATGTATCCCCTGTAATTATTCCTCTGATGAAGCCTGATGAAGCTGTCCCACAGTTCTCTCTCTTCCCTCTTCATGCCCTCCTGGTGGCACCACACTTAACTGTTTTGACTCCTAGGATGTGAGCTATGATGTACTCACTGGATTCCAGGGCCTCTAGGATGCCTATCTTCTCAAAGATCTCTGTCCAGCGGCTGACCAGCTCTGTGGCAATCAATTCGCCACTCAGGTATGAACGAGTTTGCCATGAGCTTAATGACTGGCTCAAGAGGCCTCCTCTCCTCCCCCTGGGACCAGCCAGGATGGTCTACCACATCCCACGCCCAATTTCATGGTGCAGACAAAGGATCTTTGAGGCAGCCTGGGATTTCGGAGTCTGCCATAATCCAGTGCAGTTACTGGGAATCGTTTCTGCTCACAGCTGCAGGCTGAGGATGTCAAGGTCACAATCTCTGCTCCCCAGGACGTCCCCGACTGAGGTGGTCACCCTAGAGAGAACAGGAGGAGATTCAGCAGCTGCCAGAGAAAGGCTTAGTCAAGGCACAAGGTTCAAAGCAAGAAATAATCTGGCCTGGGAACTCTGCCTGTGACGCTTTGAACGTCATTGTTTGGCAGCTGAAAACGTCCATCCAAGGCATTAGTGGAAATTGCCAGCTTAAATAAAAAAAAACCTGGAAAATGTAGCATTTAAATTGTCCCAATCAAACTTAAAGTGTTCCAAAATCAGTGGTCCCCTTTTGCTTTCAGACAGCCTACAGCAGGTTATGGAAACTGGGATTCATCAATCCCTATCTAATTGCCATATCCTGATACCAAGTGGGCTCCAGCAGGGGGAATGGACTTGCCTACCAGTGTCCAGCTTGAAACATCCCAGATAGGACACAGATTGGAGTCTGCAGGACTCCAGGGAGGATTGACCACTGGTGCACTGCCCCGGGAGAGAAACCATGCCACCAGTGGGGCCCCGGAGCCCTGGGCCTGGATGTCCACAGAGGCCATAAACGCTCTAGGTAAGGATCCCCTCTCATCCTCGGTCATGGTGAAACATCTTCCATGTCACACTGTACGCCAGCCCCCAAAACCTCATAGCTTCACAGCCCCTGCCCTATCCTTTCTCCCATCTCCTTCCCTAATTATGTTTGGCAGACACATTCCCAACCCTTGAATTAGCTCCAACTATACACTGAGAGCAGAGTGTCTGTCTGGAAGAGTGTGGCTGTGGACACTCTTGCCTCACCAAACTTCTGGCCTGGGATAGAAGGACAGGTGTCCACTTGAGTTCACACAGGTCTCCTAGGGGAGGGCCACGCAGGCCCAGCAGCTATTGTGGGTTACAGGAAAAGGGGAAAAGTGAGGTGGAAAGGGGAGGAAAGGAATGTCTACTGAAATCTTCATAAAGGATCCATGAAACTGTGAAGGAGAAAACAAAAATTGTGGCTGGGCTCATACTTGGTACTGATGAAAAAAGAACAACAACAAATACATACACACAGAGAAATAAAAGGCTTTTGCTGTTTTTAGACATGGTGACACACACACACACACAAATCCAGAACAGTGACAGAAGTGTCTTCCATGCAGTACCTGCAATTTGTCAAATGATCACTCACCTGAGCACAATCAGGCTGTACAAGGAGAAAGATGATCTCTCTCTCTCTCTCTCTCTCTCTCTCTCTCTCTCTCTCTCTCTCTCTCTCTCTCTCTCTCTCTCTCTCTCTCTCTCTCTCTCTCTCTCTCTCTCTCTCTCTCATACACACACACACACACACACACACACACATACACACACACAGACTCAGAGTAGTGCCTCTCTTAAGTTTGTTGGTTACTCATCTGGGACAATGTACAGCTGGAGCATGCAAGTTCCCATTCCCCATTTCCTTTTCAGAAGCAAGGGTTCCCACCCAAGGGGAGCACCAGTGTAATGGCACAGCACCACCCTGCCTCTTGCCTTCTCCAGGGCCAAACTCCTCCCCTTGGGAACAACCAGCATTAAATCCCCAGACAGGTGGCTCCTCATAGCAAGAACTGAAAACAAGCAGGGGGTCATGGGTCCCCAAATGGGTGTCTAAGCTGGGGTGAGCATGGTGTTGAGGAAATGGATGAGGTTCTAAAGACTACAAACATGGACACATTCCCTACTTCCAGCCTAGATGCTTCTGGGCAACTGGGTGGATTCTTGGAGGGACAAGGAGAACAGATGGACCAGGAGCACCAGCAGATGCTGGAAGAGCTGGGAAATGTGACCAACCTGTGAGTACTGTTGACAGCTGGCATAGGGCGTGGGGGGGACAGGCCAGGTGTATGGGTGTCAGAGAGAGTGTGTACCTCCAGATATTCACCTTTCATCTGACCCCCAGTGCTCTCACCTCCCTAGTAGGATTTTCTGATACCCTCCTCAGATGAGAGGATGACTGAGAACAGAGGACAAGAACTCACACAGCAAAGGGTCTCTATCTTCTGCATCCAACACCGCCCCCACCCCCAGAAAAAAGGAAAAGACCCGAGAAGGCAGGTGTGGAGTTGCTGCTCCCCACCTCTTTATAAAGCCACAAAATTCCCACCTAGGAGAGGAAGGGTGAACATGTGGGGTTGTGTGGTTCCCACTGCTCCACGCCAGGGGCTTGGTGATGCCACCTTCTCACCCAACCCTGCATCTCCCCATTTCCTTGGACACTGACACTAGTGATAGGGGTGGGATCCTTGGGTCGACACCAACTCCCCCACCCCCCACTCCTGGGGAGCATTTGTGGCAGAGCCAGGGCTGGCCCTTGGCACTGGTGAGGCAAGGTTAGGATGTGAGAACGGAAGTGGGAGTCGCGAGTCTGGGTTGGGGTGGGGAAGAGGGGATTTGGAGAGGTCACAAGGTGCGGGTCCCTGGGACGGCCACTCATGTGTGCTGCTGGGAGATGCTATAGGCTGCCATTCTGGGTGTAGTGGGCAGCAATGGCAGCATCATGGCAGATGCTCAGGCCCAGAGCAGTGGATGGGGGTCAGTACATGATCAGGGCCACAAGCTGGCCTGGGGCATATCACTGGATGACTCTGAGAGGTGCTCACGTCCGAGCCAGCAGCCCATGTTTGAAACGTAATGCCACGGGCAGAGCAGGAAAGGGGGCCAGGACAGGGGCAGGAAGGTGGCAGGACTGAGCCCGCCTTAGGCCTATCTGAGCTCCTTGCACTGGAATCTCAGACTCAATGCCTACTTGGCCTCTGAGCCTCCAATGGCCTGTGGGAGGGATGTGCCTGCTGTGCTGGCTTTGTGTGCTCTGTGCTCCTAGCCCAGACCCGTGATCCTACAGCAGCAGAAGCCAGACATTGATGCCGCCTCCCCTGGTGCTTGTGCCTGCTCTTCTGTCTGCTGTCTCTCTCTGACCCCCACTTCTCTCCCGGGCCGCCCCACCCACGCTGCACAATTGAGCCAGCCCCCATGTGCCCCTGGCTGCAGCAGATATGTGCCCCCTCGGCCACGTCCTGTCCTCTCCTCAGTCACGCCTCCTCCCCACTCGACCACACCCCCCATCCCTGACCTTGTGGTGCCCTGACTCCCTAAGGCTAACAGGCCATGGAAGAAGCAGCCTCACCTCAGCTCAGGGCTTCTTCCGAACCCCAGCAGCTGCCCATGGCAACGAACCCCTCCCTCAGTCCAACAGCTGGTAGAGACTATTCTCTATCCACCTCACACACTAAACAGGTGCACGGTTACCCTCTGTTAGTGTGTGTATGTGTGTGTGTGTGTGTGTGTGTGTGTGTGTGTGTGTGTGTGTGTGTGTGTGTGTGTGTGTGTGTAATTTTCAGGGATACCTACCTCACAAGGACTCAGAACATAGCACCTTTTTGGATGACAGCACACAGCATAGTTTTAAAAAATAGCACAAAGAAACCTGTGTAATGGACTCAGCACAATGCACCTTTTGAAGGACTCAGCACATAACAACCTTTGGGATCCTCATGGTAATCTAATGACCAATAAAATTAGACATGTCATTTTGACATCACCAAGCTTAAATATCATAGAATTATGACAGCATGTCATAGTGAAATTATAGACATATTGTGAATGCCTATTTTGTGATTTCATTCTAGTTCAAGGAAGCAATATTGGTGGATATCAGAAATCCATTGTGACATGAAAATCCTTTTGTGATATCACTGTGCCATTGTGATATCATTAATCTGTTGTGACATCACAAAGCTGTCCTGTCCATTGTGACCTCCTCACCAATGTGACATCACAAAGCCATTGTGATGTCACATTGCTGTTGTGACATTACAATCACCCTGAGACCTCCCAAACCCATTATAACATCTTTAGCACTTTTGAAAAAACACATGGCCTTTGTGACACCACAATCCCTTTGTGTATCTATATCTTCATTGTGAAGTGTCAATTGAGATCAGATATGCCATTGTGAGATCACAAAACATTTACAATATAATCACAGGTGTGACATCACATTGTCATTATGACATCAGGTCATTATGATATCCCAAATCTATAATGATATCATACCATTATGACATCACATTTTCATTGTGACATCATATTTACATTATGAATGCCTATTATGTGATGTCATTATATTTCAAATGTGGCATGTGGTTTCATATAAAAAACACATTTTGACTTCATAACCATTGTGACATCACAATCCCTTTGTGACAAAACTTTGCCATTGTGATATCTCTAAACAAATGTGACAACTCAAACATGTCCTGTCCTCGTAAGTTTTGACATGTTGCCAGTGTGTTATGTTAGGCCCATTGAGAGCTCGTTCTATTTTTGACCTCATATTATTTCAGGTATGACATAAAATATTAATAATGTACTGTGACATCTTGAGTATTGTGACATCACACTGCTAGATGTAATGACAATTGTGTCACATTGTCACATCACAAATCTATTCAACTTCATCACATTTGTGCCAACAAATGCCTTTGGAATCCTCACAATCCCATTCTAAACTCATATACTCATTGTGAGCTATTGACAATTGAGGTGTCAAATGCCATTGTCACATCATCAGTCTATACTGCGACATCATAAAACGATTTTGAACTCATCACTATTATGGCATCACCAACTAATTGTGATTATAACAACATTCTTATGACTTTATAATTTGACATCATATTGCAATTGTGATATTACTGTACCATCATGCTTTCACAAACTTATTATGACCTCATAACATCTTAGAAAATGCACGATCTTTGGGACATCAAGCTCCTTCTCTGAACTTGTATAATTGTGAACTTGTAGCAATTGAAATTTGAAATAAAGTGTGATATTACAAACTAGTTTGACATCACTTACGAATTTTTATATCATTAACACTTTGACAAATGAAACCTGTTAGGATCCTTAGCACTTTTGACAAAAAAACATGGCCTTTGTGTCATCACAGTTCATTTGTGTATGTCATTGTGACTTCATTCTCATATCCTCATTATAAACTAATGGCAGTTAAGACCTGACATGCCATTGTGACCTCACAAACCCTTTGTGACATCATGAAACTGTCGTTATGATATCATCAGCTCATTGTGACATCACCAAGCTACAGTGACATCATAGGATTATGACATCGCATTGCCATTTTACTGTCATAGATACATTGTGAATGTATATCCTGTTATTTCATTCTATTTCAAATGTGGCATATCAGTTGATATCAGAAACATATTGTGACCTCATAACCATTGTAACATTATAAACCCTGTGTGATGTCATAATCATTGTGACACCATATTGTTGTTATCACATTTTGGCTTATGGTGACAACACAAAATGAGAATGACATTATAGCATTTGCCAATATGTCATTGTGACATCATATTCACATTATGAATGCCAAATCTGTTATTTCATTGTATTTGAAATGTGGCATGTGGGTTGATATCAGAAACTCATTGTGATGTCATAACCATTGTCACATCAGAATCCCTTTGTGACATCAATTTGGCACTGTGACATCACAATAGCAATATGATGCTACTAAAGCACCATGATATCACAATGGTCATGAACTTACAATGGGTTTCTGATATCAACTGACATGCCACATTAGAAATACAATCAAATAACATAATAGGCAAACACAACATGTCTATGATATCAGAATGACAATGAGATGTTACAATGCTATGATGTCATTGTAGTTTTACATGTCAAAATGAGCTGATGGTGTCATAATGGCAACATGATGTCATAATTATGATAATGTCAGAAAGGATTTTTTTATGTTTAAATGATATGTCTGATGTCAGTTGTCAGTTCCCCATGAGGATATGGATACAAAAATGTTCTGTGATGCCACAGAGGCCATGTGTGTTTTCAAAGGTGGTAAGAGGTCATAATAGGTTTCAAAGGGCACAATGTGATCCATAATGTCACAATGAAAATTAGATGTCCCATTGAGTTTTTGATGTTACAATGGTGATGAGGTCAAAATGGTTTAGTGATGTCACAGTTTGTAATATCAGAATGATACATCCAATTTCAATTACTCATAATTCAATATGAGGATACCGGGTGATAGAAGGAGCTTCATAATATGTGGTCATACTATGTGAAAACCCAATGGAACAGTGATTTCATAATGACAATGTGATGTCTCAACATCATGTTATAATAATTTTTGATGTCACAATTGGTGATGTCATACTGATGAGGGGGTCATAATAGATTTGAGATGTACCAAGGGGTTGGTGATGTCACAATGGCATGTGGGATCTCAATTATCACTAACTCACCATGAGTATATGAGGAGTTTGGGAAGGGATTCTGATGTCACCAAAATATATGCAGTCAAGATAGTGAAGAACTAACAGGTCTGAGATGTCACAAAGTGACACAATGGTTATGATGTCCAGGGGTGTGTTATCATGATGTTACATTGGATTTTAGATATCTCATGTCATATTTGAAATATGAAGTCGAACACAGATTTTCAACTCACAAAGGGCCTAAGATATCACAATGGCATTTCACAAAAGTTATGAGGACAGGAGAGGTATTTGATGTCACAGTGGATTAATGATATAACAAATGCAAAGTGTTGTGACAAAGAGATTTTGATGTCACAAAGGTTATGAGTTCACAATGGTTTCCTGATATCAACCCACATGGCACATTTGAAATAGAATGAAATCAAAGTATAGGCATTCACAATGGGTCTATGACATTAAAGTGACAAGGTGATGTCAAGGCAGCGATGTTTGATAGGATATGTACTCATTACCTTACTCATGTAACTGTAATCCCTCTGTACAGTACACATACAATAAAAAATGTACGGAAGAAAAAAAGAGAAAAAAATGGTATTGTGTCATTGCGGTTTTGTGTATCACAATGAGATGATGGTGTCATGATGACAATGTGATTTCACAGTCATAATTATTGTACAAAGTATTTGTGACGCTACAATGCTATGTGTGATCACAATTTTCATTAGTTCACAATGAAGATATGGGTACTCAAAGGGTCTGTGATGACACAGAGGTCATGTGTATTTTAAAGGTGCTAAGAGTTCATTATTGCTTTGTGATGTCACAATGTGATTGTGAAGGCACAACAATAATGTGATGTCACAATGAGTTTGTGATGTCACAGTGATGATGAGGTCACAATGCGTTTGTGATGTCACTATGAGTTTGTATTATTACAATGACATGTCCAATTTCAATTTCTACTAGTTCAAAATGAGGATACAATTTCAAAGAAAGAATCTTAAGCTCCAAGGACCATGAACTGTTAGTCATAACGTGTGATATGCTGCCATTAGGATATTTTAGGCCTTTAGTACGCTTATATTCTGTTTTGACTCTGACAATATGAACATTGTGACATCACATTGATAGACATCAAGACCATGGAGTCACATTGTGAACTCACAAATGTGTTAAGACTTCATCACATTTGCCTCAACACATGACTTTGGAGACAACACAGTCCTTTTGTGAACTCATATCTTCATTGTGAATTAAAGTTATTTGAGAATCGGCATGCCATTGTGACATTTCCAACCAATTGTGACAGCACAAACCTATTATAGTAGAAACACATTGTGATCTAATAGCCATTGTGGTAGCACAATCCTTTTGTGACCCCATATGTCCATAGTGATATCACTAACCCACTGTGAAATTCCAATCCTCTCATACCCAATCCAGGTATGAAATGTGATACCCGAATGCAGTGTGACATCTCGATCATGGTGACATCACACTGATAGATGTTCTGAGCATTTTGTCATATTCTGACAACACACACCTGTTAGGATTTCATCATTTTTGAGACAACGCATGACTTTGGAGACATCACAGTCCCTTTGTGAGCCCATATCCTCATTTTGAGTTGACAATTGAGATCACATGTGTCATTTTGATATCACCAACCCATTGTGATATCACACACCTCTTGTAAACTATCACCAGTATGGCATCACCAATTGTGGCAACAAAACTTTATTAAATCATCATATTGCCACATCCCATTGCCATAGCGATATCACTGTTCCAATGTTTTTTCAAAAACCTAGTATGTCTTCATAGCATTTTAGAAAATTCATGGCCTTTTATATTTCAGTCTTCTTCTGTGAACTCATATCCTCATTGTGAAATAGTAGCAACTGAAATTGGACATGTGAGTATGATATGTGACTTCACAAAACGTTGATTTCATCACCAATGTGACATCACAAACCCATTGTGAGCTTTCATTGCCACTTGATATCACTATCACATTGTGACATCCCAAACCTGTTTGGACCTCTTAGCACCTTTGATAAAACACATGGCCTTTGTGACATTACAGTCCCTTTGTGTAACTATACCATGATTATGAACTGACAATTGATATAAGACATGCCATTGTAACATCATGAACTCTTCGTGACATCACCAGTGTGGCATAACATTCTCATTATGACAGGACCAACTACTTTTGACATCACAAAACTACGACAAGATAGCATTATGAGATCACATTGTCATTGTGATGTTATAGAGAGATTGTGAATGCCTGTTTTTAATTTTTTTTGTCTGTCATCGAGCTTGATCTCTGGGCTTGGGTTCTGTCCCTGCTCTTCAGCTCAAGGCAAGCAATCTATCACTTCAGTCACAGCACCACTTCTGGTTTTCTAATGGTTTTTATTGGAGATAGTCTCATGGACTTTCTTGCCTAAAGTGGCTTTGAAGTGCAATCCTTAGATCTCAGCCTCCTGAGTAGCTTGGATTACAGTCATGAGCCACTGGCTCCAGGCTTTTTCATTCTTTTTTCAAATTTGACATGTGTGTTGACATCAGAAACATAATTTGAACTCATAACCACTGTAACATCATAAATAAGCAGTGACATCAAATTGTCATTATGACACATTCAGCTCGTTGTGACATCACCAAACAACAATGGCATCATAGCATGATAAATCACAATGACATTGTTACATCATAGTCATAACAGTGTGAAGGCTTATTCTGTGAATTTATTCTATTTCAGAATCCCATTTTGACCATATAACCATTGTGATATCACAATCTTTTGTGACATCATTAATCTGCTGTGCCATCACAAACCAGTCCTTATAAGTTTTGTGACATGCTGCCATTGTCATATGTTAAGCCCTTTGTGAGCTCATAATCTGTTTTAAATCTCATATTTCTGGTATGACATGTGATATCAGAAATCCCCTGGGACATCATACTGCCAGCTATCATGAGTATTGTGTTACATTGTGACATCACAAACCTGTTAGAACGGCATCACATTTGTGACAACAAATGCCTTTGGAGACATTACAGTCCCTTTTTGAAATCATATATTCATTGCCAATTAATGACAATTGAGATCTGCCATGCCACTCTGACATCATGAACCCTTTGTGACATCACAAACTTATTGTGACCTCATCACAAGAATGGCATCGACAACTAATTGTGGTATGAAAGCATTATTTTGACATGATATTGTGGTATTGCCATTGTGATATCACTGTCCCATTGTGTTTTTACAAAACTATATGGTCACATCACATCTTAGAAAATTCATGGCCTTTGAGACTTCAAGCTCTTTCTGTGAACTCGTGTACTTATAACTTCTAAGGCAAAGAGACAAACCATCAAGTCACATTTAGTATAATAATCCAATTTACACTAGAAAGCGGACTGTGGTTACCTTATCCTGGACTGGATACCCAGGTGCAAGAGCAGCCTTGACCACCAAACCTCAGAACTTCAATGGGCAGCCCCACCCTTTCTTAATTGGTCTGCAAACCACCAGTCAAAAAATTATGATCTCCAAAACTCCAAACCTCAATGAGCAAGGCTTTTTACTTTTCCATTCCTCCCTACTTCGCTACAGACTTGTCCTTCCTTCCTGGTCTTTTCCTATTTCCCTTCCACCACTTCCTTCAGGCCTCTCCAGTCTCCACAGGCCTGCCCTCCTCTGCCCCAGTGACCACTTGCCAACCTTCTGCTCTCCCTCAACTTCCTCTCTTCTCAAGTTTTTCCCTTCCTGCTGTCTCACCACTTTCTTCCATCTGGGTAGCTCTCATTTTTATGTCCCCTTCTAATGCTCTGAAAATGCAAATTATATATAGGTTGTACCCCTCCTCACACCAATGTGTCGTCTGCCTAACAGTTTTCAACCGTCACTTCCCAAACTGCCCAATGTTCAATTACTTCTTGACAGCTCACCATGTGAGGCTTGACACCACCACCTTTAGCGGTATTCCCCTCACTCTCCGGTGGGCCAGGCCAAGAATTTACAATGATTATGAGCTCCCACAGATAATTCTGGCCTCACTGGTTATGATAGTTTCCTCATAGTGAATTAGAAGAAATTGAAATTTTATGTCATTGTTATATTACTTGATGAGACATCACTAAACCATTGTGACCTGATCACCGTGGTGACATCACAAACTCATTGTGATATCACATTGCCATTGTGTCACCATGCTCACATTGTGACATCCCAATCTTAATATGACTTCAGAAGCTTTGAAAGAAAGCATGGCCTTTGTGTCATCACAGGACCTTTGTGTACCCAAATCCTCATTTTGAGCTAATGACAATTGAGATCAGACATGCCATTTTAACATCTCAAAACCTTTGTGACATCATCACCACTGTAACATCACATTGTCATTATGACAACATCATCCCATTGTGACATCATAAAGCAACAATGACATCATAGAATTATGACATCACATGGTCATTGTGATGTCACAGATACAATGGAATGTCTATTCTCTGATTTCATTCTATTTCAAATGTGACAGGTGTGTTGACATCAGAAATAGATTGTGAACACATAACCACTATGGCATCACAATACCTCGATGACACTACATTGCCATTATGATATCACAAACCCACTGTCTCTCCTACCTCATAAATATTTTTACATGCTGCCAGTGTGATCTCTGGCCTCTATAAGCTCATAAATTGTTTAACTCATAATACTTCAGGTATGACATGTGATATCAGAAATCCACTGTGACATCATGACCAATGTGACACCACACTGCCAGATGTCATGACCACTGACTCACATTGTGACATCACAAACCTGTTAATACTCGTTGCACTTGTGCCAACATATGCCTTTGGATACATTATGCCTTGTGAACTTATATATTTATTGTTAATTGGAGACCTGGCATGAGATTTTGACATCAACATCCCATTGTGAAATCACAAATCTATGTGACCTCATCAGCTGTATGGCATTACCAATTATTTGTGACTTCAAAACAATACTGTCCCATGTAATGGTAACATCACATTGCTAGTGGGATATCTCTGTCCCATTGCATTTTCACCAATCTCTTATTTCTGCATAATATTTTACAAAATCCATGGCTCTAGCTCCTTATGTAAACACGTATCTTCATTGTGATCTAGTAGAATGAAATTAGATATGTAATGGTGATATTACAAATTCATTGTGACATCTCTATCCATGTGTGCCTTTATCAGCACTGTGACATCACAAACCAATTGTGACATCACATTTCCACAGTGATATCACGATCACCTTGTGATATCCCAAATCTGTTGTGACCTCTTAGCACCTTTGAAAAAGGACAAATGACATCAAACATGCCATTGTACCATTACAAACGCTTTATGACATCATCTCCAGAGTGAGATCACATTGTTGTTAGGATACAATCAGCCCATTGTGATATCCCTAAATGACAATGACATCATAGCATTATGACATCACATATTCGTTGTGATGTCCTAGAGACAATGTGATTGCCTATTCTGTGATTTCATTCTATCTCAAATGTGGCATATAGTTTGATTTCAGAAACCCATTTTGACCACATCACCATTGTGACATTACAAACCCTTTGTGACCTCATATTGACATTATGATATGATTAATGCAATGTTGCATCACAAATCTGTCTTGTCCTCCTAAATTTTATAACAAGCGACTACCTTGACCTTGGCTGGATGCCCAGAGCTACATGCAGCCTCAACCATGAACACTCAGAACTCCACAGAGCAGCCCAGGCATTTGTTAACTTTGTCTTCAAACAACCAACCCCAAAACTAATGATCTCCAAAGCTCCACATTTCAAAGGACACGGCTTTTTCTTATCTCCTCATCCTTCTTCACTACAGACCTGTCCGACATTTCAGGTCTTATTTTTTTCCTTCCACTAATCCCTTCTTCTCTTCAGGCTGTTCTACTCTTGACAGGCCTGCCCTGCCCTATCCAGGTGGTCAGGTGCCATCCTTCAGCTCCTGCTCTCCCTCAATTTCCTTTCCTGCCAGCTCTTTATCCTCCTGCAGTCTCATCACTTCTTTCCTTCTAGGCCTTTCCGCTTTTTCTGTCACCTTCTTTTGCTCTGAACCTGCAGCCTATATTTAGGCCGTACCCTACCCCTACTGCAATATGTTTCCTACATAACAGTTTTCAATCATCACTTCCCAAATGTCCATGCCCAATCACTTCTTGGCAGCTCACCATGTGGGACTTGACATCCTATCACCTTCAACAGCATGTCCTGCCCCTTTCAGCGGCATACACCCCTCTCTATGGTGGTCCATACCAAGAGGTCATGATGACTATCTGTTCCCGTGGATTATACGAGCACTGATGGTTATTACAGTGTCCTCATGGTGAAGTAGGAGCAATTGAAATTGGACAAATAATTGTGATATTAAAAACTCATGACATAACTAACCCATTGTGACCTCATCACCACTGTGACATCACAAACCCATTGTGATATCACATTGATATTATTAACACCAGGATCACATTGTTATATCCCAAATCTATTATGACCTCTTATACATTTTGAAAAAATACATAGCTTTGTGACATCACATTTCATTTGTGTACTCAAATCCCCACTGTGAAATATTGACAATTGAGAATCAGACATGACATTTTAATATCAAAAACAGTTTGTGAGTTTATCACAATTGTGACATCACATTGTCATTTTGACACCATCTACTCCTTGTGAAATCACAAAACTAAAATGATATGATAGCTTTATAACTTCACCATGTCATGTGACATCATAGACACATTATGAATGCCTTTTCTGTTATTTCATTCTATTTAAAATGTGGCCTGTAGGTTGATATCATAAGCAAATCAAGAACTCCTAACCATTGTGACATCAAAATCCCTTTGTACATCACTCTTCCATTGTGATATCTCTAACACACTGTGACATCACAAACCTATCCTGGCATCATAACTTTTGTGACATGCTGCAATTCTAATACTTTTGGCTTTTTTGTCCTCATAATCTGTTGTCGACCTCATTAGATTTCACATATGACACTTGATATCACAAATTCCCAGTGACATCATGACCATGGTGTTATCACACTGCCAGATTTCATAACCATTGTGTCAAATTTTAGCATCATAAACCTTTTAGGATTTCAATATATTTGTGACAACACATACTTTTGGAGAAACCACAGTCCCTTTGTAAAATCCTATACTTATTGTAAGTTAAAGACAATGGGAACCATCATGTCATTGTGACATGCACAACAAATTGTGACATCACTAATCTTTTGTGACCTCATCACCAATTGTGACAACAACACAATATTTTGACATGATGTAGTGAGTTGACATTGCCATGATGATATCTGTCCCATTGTGTATTCACAAACCTAATATGACCTCATAACTTTAAAAAAATTCATGTCCATTAGGACTTCAAGATCCTTCTGTGAACTTGTACGCACATTGTGAAATACTAGCAATTGACATTGGACCTGTGTTTGAGATATTACAAAATTATTATGTCATCAAAAAACTTTGGTGACCTCATCACAACAGTTTATCATAAAGCTATCATGACCTTAAGTACCTTTGAAAACACACATGGCATTTGTGACATCACAGTCCCTTTGTATGCCCATATCCTCATTGTGAACACATGACAATGGAATTCATATATGCCATTGTAACATCACCATTTGTGACCCCATCACAAATAAGACAACAAATATTCATTATGACACCATTATATCCTTGCAATATCACCAATTTATAATGACCTTATAGCATTATGACATTATATTGTCATTGCGATGTTATAGACACATTGTAAATGCCTATTCTCTTAGTTCATTCTATTTCAAATGTGGCATGTGAGTTGATATGAAAAAACCATTAGGATCTCATAAATATATGGCATCACAATCACTTTGTGACATCACAGTGCTATGGTGATATCATTAACACACTGACATCACAAACCTGCCCTGTCCTCATAAGTCTTCTGAAGTGCTGCAATTGTGATTTCTTAGGCCTTTTATGAGCTCGTAATCTGTTTTCAGTCATATAATATTTGTTATGATATGTGATATCAGAAATCCACTGTGACATCATGACAATTGTGACATCATACTGACAGATATCATGCACATTGTGTCACACTGTGATATCATATTCCTCCTAGGACTTCATCACACATCTGACAACACATGCCTTTGAAGATACCCCAGTCCGTTTCTGAACTCATAGTCTCTGTGATTTCATGACAAATGAGATCCTTTATGCCATTTGGATATCACCAACAAATTGTGGCATCATAGACCTATTGTGACCCCTTACCTGTATGGCATCACCAACTAATTGTGACATCAAAACCTTTTGTGATGTCACATGACAGGATGATCATGACATCTGTCAGCGTGATGTCACATGGTCATAATGTTAGTGGATTTCTGGTATCTCGTCATACATGAAATATGAACTTGAAACAAATTATGAGGGCAAAAAGGTCTAAGATATCACAATGTTAGCATGTCACAAAAGTTATGAGGACAGGAGAGTTTTGTGATGTCACATTGTGTTAGTGGTATCACATTGGCACTGCTATATCACAAAGTGATTATGATGTCAAAATGATTGTGTAGGCACAAACATGCGTTTCTGATATCAACTCTCATGCCACATTTGAAATACAATGAAATCACAGAATAGGCATTCACAATGTGTCTTTGATGTCACAATGAGAATTCTTGTCATAATGCGATTATGTCATTGAGTTTGGTGAAGCTCTCATAATGAAAATGTGATGTCACACTGTTGAGGATGTCACAAACACTTTTTGATGTTATAATGGCATGTCTGATCTCAATTGTCATTGGTTAACAACAAGAATATGGGTACACAAAAGGACTATAATGTTGAAAAAGGCATGTGATTTTTCAAAGGAGCTAAGTGATCATAATTGATTTGAGATGTCACAATGGAATCATGGTGTCACAATGACAATATTGTCACAATGGGTTTGTGATGTTGTGTTATGATGATGTCAAAATGGGTTTGTGATGTCATAACAAGTTTGTAATATCACAATCAAATTTCCAATTTCAATTGCAACTAATTCACAAGGAGGATACTGTAATAATCATCAGGGCCATGATAATCTATAGGGTCTGATAATCAGCCAGGCACTATCTCCTGGCCAGCTGGAGAGGACTAAGTATGCCACCAAAGAAGGTGGGGCATTCTGTGGGAGGGGCTGTTGCATTAATCCCCACCTATTGAGCTATTAAGAAGTGATTGGGCTTTGGGCAGTTTCTGATGTGACAGTTGAAAACTGTTAGGCAGATGGAGTGGGGAATGGGTACAGATTTTTTACAGGCTACTTGTTCAGAGCAAGAGAAGGAAAGAGAAAAAGAGAAAAGTCCTGGAAGGAAGGAAGTGGAAAATGTGTTCATATCTCTGGAGTAACATGAAAAGGAGCTTGGGGCTCTGAATTCCAATTGTGTTCAATTTAAAAATCAGCCCTCTGAACTTAAGAAGAAATGAGGCAAAGAAAAATTCACACACTTCTACCTCAAAATACAGGCTTATAAAAGACTGAATCTCCAATATGTGCCAGTCCAAACCCACCAAGTGTTTAAAAGCACTGGACACTGGAGAAAACAGGGAGAATAATTTGACGTGAAGAAAAGATTTGAAGATATATTCTTGTGAGAGTCAAAAATGAGAAGAAAATCCGCAAAAGGAACCTAGAAAACACAGAATAAAATGAAATTCAAGTACATTAGCCTGGGTGAGCATGAGGCAAATTAGGGGACCACAGGTCAGAGGGCGACAGAAGCACAAGACAGCAATGTTGTCATCCTTGCTAACAACAAATGAGGCCAAGAAGAGATACTGATGTTGCATTAAGAAATTGTGGCCATGAAAATGGAGCCAGACCTGATATAAGAATGTATTAGGGTGAAGTACATGTCTGTGGAGAGCTGCGGGAGCCGCGACCAAAGACGGCACAGTCGTAAGGCGCGGCCGCAAAAATGGCGCGGCTGTGACCAAAGATGGCGCTGGCTCCCGCCTTCCGTCTTCCCGGTGACGAGTGTTCTCTGTAAAAACAACTCCTAATATGGCTATGACTTGGCTCCTAGTTTGCTTCTGTGTTTGCGACCCTATCGGTATATGCCATGTGGTGCTTTGTGATTGGCCATCCAGGAGGCTTATAACAGGAGCGCGGGTGGGGGGGGAGGGGGAGGGAGAGAGAAGTGGGAAGAAGAGGGAAGAAGAGAAGCGGGAGAGAAGCTTGTAGCAAGGTCCTGATTAAACCGCATTGAGAAGAATCCCGGGTCGCGTCTTCCTTGCTGGTCGAGGTGGTCGCGACAGCTGGTGGCCCATACGGGGAATTCAGTTCTCTCTGTTGTCAGGGTGGTGCACCGGTAAGTTCCCAGGAAAAGGGGGAATCCTCGACAAGATCCCAGGAAAAGGGGGAATCCTCGACAAGAGCGGGGGTAAGTTCCCAGGTGAAGTGGGAATCCGCGATTAAAGCGGGCATAATACGGGGCTCTTCTCTGTAGATAAAAGAGAGAGGCGAAACCCGGGAAGAAATAAAATACAGGCCTAAAGTGAAAGTAACAAAAAATAAAATTTTTAATAACTGAGATGTGCGCCGCGACGTCACATCCAATTTTTCTGGCCCTGGAAGAGCTACTACGCTCAAAAGGACTAAAGTTAAAGAAGGGTACTTTACAGAGGTTCCTTGAAAAATGCAACATTGTAGCTTCTTGGTTCATAGTGTCCGGAAGCCTTACAATAGCCTCATGGGATAAATTAGGGAGGGAGTTGGACTTTGCCTATGAACAGGGCACATTAAAGGCAGGAGTCTGCCCCATTTGGAGATTGATTAGTGGCTGCCTGGAGGATCAGATCTGCTGTGAGATTATAGAAAATGGACAGCCAGCACTGGAGCAGTTACAGGAGGAGAGGTCAGAGAAGGCAATCAGTGAAAAGGGAGAGAGTGAACAGGGAAAAAGGGGGCGACTATACCCAGATCTGTCCGAGCTAAAATCGGAAAGAGCGAGTTCCAGTGAGTTAGACGAGGAAGAAGTGAGAGCACTTATTCAACAGATGAAAAGGAGCCGTATAAAACAAGGGGAACGTAAGCTAAGCCAACCTGCACTTAATGAGGACGTAGAAAGAACTTCCGGTCAGACCCCTTTAGCTCCTCCTCCATATCAACATGGAGCCAATGGGCACACGTTTTGCCCAGACACTTGGCGAACTGCTCGAGCAGAACTCGCCTTCCCAGTTTTTCAAGACAATAATCAACAGAGATTCCATGAGCCTCTAGAATTTAAAGTAATTAAGTCCCTGGCTGAGTCTGTTCGGACGTATGGGCTTACAGGCTCTTTTACTGTAGCTCAAGTGGAAGCTATAAAGAGATATTGCATGACCCCCTCTGATTGGGCAAGCCTAGCATGGGCGTGTTTGAGTCCAGGCCAATACTTGGATTGGAGGGCATTTTTGCTAGAATTTTGTAATGAACAGGCAGCCATAAATCAAGCGAACGGACGTCAGGTTTGGGACAGAGACATGCTCTTAGGACAAGGTCGCTTTGCTAATGCTCAGATAGGATATTCCCCTGAAGTGTGTCAACAGATAAATGATGTTTGCATTAAGCCGTGGAAATCACTACCAAATAAGGGGGAAGTTAGCGGCAATCTCACCAAGATCCTGCAGGGGGCTACGGAGCCTTTTTCAGATTTTGTGGCCAGAATGGTGGAAGCAGCAGGCAGAATTTTTGGGGATCCTGACATGGCTATGCCTCTTATAAAACAATTAGTCTATGAGCAATGCACCAAAGAATGCAAAGCCGCCATTACCCCGTATAAGCATAGAGGGTTGGAGGCATGGATGAAAGTGTGCAGGGAGCTGGGAGGACCTCTAACTAATGCAGGCCTTGCTGCCGCTGTACTCCAGTATTCAAATAGGCCGTGGGGCTCTGGAGTGACATCTGGAGTATGTTTTAAGTGTGGTAAGGCTGGTCATTTTAAGAGAGATTGCCCAGAGAGAAAAGGAACCGGAAGGGCTGGAGGAGTTACAACGGGTAAACAGCCAGGGCTGTGCCCCAGATGTAAGAAAGGAAAGCATTGGGCCAATGAATGTAGATCAGTCAAAGATGTTAACGGACAGCCCTTGGGCCCCATCATGCAGCCAAAAAATGGGCAGAAGGGCCCCCATCCCCAGGGCCCGCAAATGTATGGGGCAATGGAGAGCCCAAATGAGGAAATTTCCCAAGAACCGCAGAGAGCCACTACAGGCTCGGCATGACTGTACATCCGCGTTACCACCAGACTCGTACTAACCCCACTAATGGGCGTTCAGTTAATAGAGTCAGATTTTCAAGGTCCTCTAGAACAGGGCACAGTGGGGTTACTACTTGGCCAGTCTTCCGTTACTCTTAGAGGGCTTAAAATTCACCCAGGAGTTATTGACCCAGATTATACAGGTATAGTTAAAATCATGGTAGAAGCCCCAAAAGGTATTGTAGCAATTTCCCCTGGAGACAGAATTGCCCCATTGTTACTCCTGCCTAGCCTACATGAAAAATTTCCTGCCATACAGTCTGAGAGAGGTAAAAAGGGTTTTGGCTCCTCCAGAATTGAGTCAGTGTACCTAGCCCTGGATTTAGACCAGAGACCCACCCTTGAGCTGGAGATTGAAGGAAAAGGATTATAAGACTGTTAGACACAGGGGCTGATCGTAGCATTATTGCCAAAAAGGATTGGCCGAGAGGGTGGCCATTACAGGCCTCAGAACAAACCCTGAGAGGGTTGGGCTATGCCAAAGCCCCTGACATAAGTGCAAGACCCCTTAACTGGAAGGATGGAGAGGGACACTCTGGAAACATCCAGCCTTATGTTTTAGAATTGCCTGTCTCCCTGTGGGGTCGAGATTTACTAAAAGAGATGGGGTTTTGCCTTAGTAATGAATATTCTCCTACCTGAAAGGAAATGATGTTACAAATGGGCTACTGCCCAGGGCAAGGACTGGGAAAAAACTTGCAAGGCTGTAAAGAGCCTATTGATGTCCACCAAAAACTTGATAGACATGGGCTGGGTTTTTCATAGGGGCCGCTGAAAATCAAGTTCCCATTACCTGGAAGACGGAGGAACCGGTATGGGTAGCTCAGTGGCCTCTATCCTCCGAAAAGCTTTTAGCCGCTCATAAACTGGTCAAAGAACAAGTAGCCCTGGGCCATGTGAGACCCTCAGTTTCACCATGGAATACTCCAATATTTGTGATAACAAAGTTGGGTAAATGGTGATTACTTCATGGTTTGCGTGCCATAAACGCACAAATGCAAATTATGGGCCATGTACAAAGAGGGTTACCTTTGCTTTCCGCACTCCCTGCCCATTGGCCTATTATGGTAATAGATATAAAAGATTGTTTCTTTTATATCCCCTTGCATTCCGCTGATTGTGAGCATTTTGCCTTTACTGTGCCCTCCTGTAACCAGGAAGAACCTGACCAAAGATATGAGTGGGTCGTGCTGCCTCAGGGTATGGCCAACAGCCCCACTATGTGTCAGCTGTTTGTCGGCAGGGCTATAGCTCCTGTTAAAGAACGGCATCCTAAACTCAGGGTGGTCCATTATATGGATGACATTTTGATAGCTCATAAGGAAGAAGCTGGGTTACAAAAGGCCTATGCAGGATTGGTTTTTGCCTTAAGGGAACAGGGTCTTTATCCAGCACCAGAAAAAATACAAACAGGCAGAGTGGTGGAGTACCTGGGAGCTGAGATACATCCCAGTTCGATCATGCCCCAAAAATTGACCCTGAGAAAAGATAACTTAAAGACTTTAAATGATTTTCAAAAATTGTTGGGGGATATTAATTGGATAAGGGGGTTGAAATTGCCAAATTATGAATTAAAACCCTTATTTGATATGTTAAAAGGAGATATAGATTTAAACTCCCCAGGAGACCTGACTGAGAGCTCCCGATTTGCTCTTAAAAGGGTGGAGGAGGCTTTAAGTGCCGCCTGTTTAAACAGGCTACAAGATGGCCAACACTTTGATTTATGCATTCTTCCCACTGAGACCCAACCAACTGGGGTACTTTGGCAAGAGGGGCCTTTGATGTGGTTACACTCTCATGTTTCCCCCGGAAAGGCGCTGGAGTATTACCCTGAGGCTGTAGCGGGCTTAGCTCTGCAAGGAGTTCAACAGAGTTTACAATTTTTTGGAATTTATCCGCACTCCCTACAATGCCTACCAAGTTCAGACCTTATGTACCACTATTGATAATTGGTCCATTTTGAGATGCATGTTTCCAGGAGATATTGATAATCATTTGCCCAAAGACCCCCTACTGAGATTTGTAAAGGAACATCCAGTGATTTTTCCAAAGGTAACTGCCCAAAAGCCTATTGGAGGGGCTATAAATATTTTTACGGATGGTTCCAAAACGGGTTGCGGGGTATACGTCGCAGGCCACCAAGACCCCGTGCAGCATAAATTTGTCCCTGGTAACCCACAGATTGTTGAGTTGATGGTTGTAATTGAAGTATTTAAAGCTTTCCCCTGTCCCTTTAATTTAATATCAGATTCAGCCTATGTACTAAATGCTTTAAATATATTGGAAGCGGTTGGTACAATAAAGGCTACCAGTTCTGTTCTAGCTCCCTTTACCTTGCTACAATCCCTTATATGGCAACACAAGGAACCCTTTTTTCCAATGCGTATTCGAGCACATACGAGCCTCCCAGGACAACTGACAAAGGGTAATGCCCTGGCTGATGCACACACTAGTGCTGAATGGGCGCTCCATGCTTCTTCTGTTGACTTAGCAAAAGATTTTCATGCCAAATTTCATGTAAACGCCAGGACTTTACAAAGCCGCTTTTCCCTTTCTAGAGCGGATGCACGTCAAGTGGTAAAGGAGTGTCCCCGATGTATTATTTACCATAAGCCCCCTACGTTTGGAGTTAATCCACGTGGTTTAAGACCCTTACAAGTATGGCAAATGGATGTAAGTCATGTACCAGAATTTGGCCGCTTAAAATATCTACATATTTCTGTTGACACCTTTTCGGGTGTTATACTTGCCACCCTACTGTCAGGGGAAAAGGCTACTGATGTAATATCTCACTGCCTGGAAGCATGGGCGGCCTGGGGAATGCCAAAAAAGCTAAAAAGTGATAATGGTCCGACCTATACTGGGCAGCGCTTTGTTTCCTTTTGCACTCAAATGGGTGTTACCCTGGTGCATGGACTGCCCTATAACACTCAAGGAGAAGGAATTGTGGAAAGAGTTCATTGTTCTATCAAGGAAATGTTAATAAAACAAAAAGGAGGAGCTAGACCCCTGATGGCCACAGCAAGACAAAGAATAGCCATGACACTTTTCACCCTAAATTTTTTTTTTTTAAATTTTATTTTATTTTATTTGAGAACATACTGTACAGAGGGGCTACAATTACATGGGCAGGATAATGCATACATTTCTTACCAAGCATTGCAGCTTCCTCCTTTGTTTACCCTTCACCTCCCTACCCAGCCTCCCCCCTCCCCCCACCCAATTATACACCCCTCCCCCCCCACACCGACATTGTAAAGCTGGTTTTGACATGACATTTTGTACTTCTCATTGTTGCAACATGTCCACCTGAATCCTTAAACGACTTGTTTGTCCCCATCTCCTCCACATGTTATACTGACATCAAATATAGTGAAAGCGGGGGTTACACTGTTGGGGAGGGAGGTACAAAGCAACAAAGAAATAATCTTATAAATGCGTTAGAAACACATGCATGAAAGAAACGAAAACATTAAAATACATATTTAAGGGTTCATTTTCCTAACATCACATTATCTGACCTTTTCCGCTTGACTCATACCTGTACTAGATATTGCAAATAAGGGAAACCATGGGACCTATGCTTCTTTGGGCCTGGCTTACTTCATTTAATAGGATTTTTTCCAATTTTTTTCCATTTCCTAACAAATGGGGCAATGTCATTCTTTCTGATGGAGGCATAGAATTCCATTGTGTATATATACCACATTTTCTTGATCCATTCATCTACTGAGTCACCCTAAATTTTTTGAATTTGGATAACGCTGGTCGCTCAGCAGCGGATAGGCATAATTGTTCCACTCCTTCAGCCTTAGGATCGGCTTTGTGGAAGGACGTGCTCACGGGCCTCTGGACTGCCCGTACTGTGGGTGCCAATTGTCATTTTAGTAAGAATTATACGGTATTTAGCAATCAGCCTACACCTGTGTGTGTGGTTTCCCCTTTTGTGTTTTTGCTAATTAACAACACCTCTGTATGCTCAGATGATGTATGTGCTTGCACTAATGAAACCTGCTATTATGCTACCTGCTGGAGTTCTCAGTATCCGTTAGCTATAGTTGCACACATCCCACTTTGGGTGCCTGTGCCAGTAGATGCTTCTCAAGCTATAACCTTGTGTAGGCATAAGAGAGATTTTGGCATCACTGCGGCCATTGTAACTGCTATAGTTGTGGCTGCTGCGGGTGCGATGGCTGCCGCTGTCGCCATGTCACATACTGTGCAGACGGCTCAGACTTTAAATAACTTATCGGCTACTACAGCAAGAGCTCTGGATTTACAACAAGCAGCCAATGCACAATTAAAAGGAGGACTGATGTGGTTAAATCAAAGGGTTGACCTTGTGCAGGAGCAGGTTGATATCATGTGGCAGTTGGCTCAGCTGGGATGTGTTCAAAAATATCAAGGGATTTGTATTACTGCTATTCAGTATTATAACTATACCAAAGCAGCAAATTTGTCTAAACAACTGTCAAGTTATCTTTTAGGCAACTGGACGGGGGAATTTGACCAATTGATGTTGCAGCTAAGATCGGCCATTGTCGCGATAAACTCTACCCGGATGGATGATGCCCTGTTACAAGATGTTTCCTCCTGGATTTTGACAGCTGTGGATCATTTGAAGGAGTGGGCGGGAATGGGCTCCCTTATTGGTATCCTGGCATTGGTGATCTTGCTGTGCCTGTGGTGCATATGCCGGATTAGGAGCTCGCAACGCAGGAGTATGGCTAAGGTACTCCAGGCCTTCACTGCCATTGAGGCCGGACAGTCCCCCTACGCGTGGCTTGCCACGTTAAAGGAATAGCACAGGGTGCGAGGCAAACGCACTGCACTTGGGAATCACTCCCTGACGTGAGCCCAAGAAGAGCATGTTGGGTTGCAAGTGTGTTAATGCCCAAGATCCCACCTCTGCAAAAAAGGCAATGGACGGGCCTGGTCATCACTGGGGAAGGCGCCCCTCAGGCAAAGACCAGTGCAAGGTCCTCTCATTAAAGTTTTAGACAGAGGCCCAGCCGCTCATCTTACCTGTTGCTTAATAAAACAAAAAATGGGGAGCTGTGGAGAGCTGCAGGAGCCGTGACCAAAGATGGCGTGGCCGTAAGGCGTGGCAACAAAGATGGTGCGACCGCATGGCGCGGCTGCGACCAAAGATGGTGCTGGCTCCCGCCTTCCATCTTCCCGGTGACGAATGCTCTCTGTAAAAACAACTCCTTATATGGCTATGACTTGGCTCCTAGTTTGCTTCTGTGTTTGCGACCCTATCGGTATATGCCACGTGGCGCTTCATGATTGGCCATCCAGGAGGCTTATAACTGGAGCGCGGGTGCCGGGGGGGGGGGGGGGGGGGAGAGAAGCGGGAAGAAGTGGGAAGAAGAGAAGTGGGAGAGAAGCTTGTAGCAAGGTCCTGAATAAACCGCATTGAGAAGAATCCCAGGTTGTGTCTTCCTTGCTGGTCGAGGTGGTCGCGACACATGTCTATTATAAGCTTTGAAGAGTGTCACCAGAAATTCAAAGCAACAGAGAAAGAGGGGAAAAGTAGCTAGCAGAGAAGACGAGGAAGGGCTGTGTCATAGAAGATGAGGCCAAGAAAAGTGAACAGGAAAATATCAGGCTCAAGAAAGAGATTGTTACTCTTCAGAAAGAGTTATAGGATCACATGCTCTGATAGAGAATTCCAGGCAAAAGGAAAGAGCATTAGGAAGAAAAACAGAAGAGCTAAACAAACAATTGAAAGATCTGTCGCAAAAATACACTGAAGTCAAAAACTAGAAAGGGAAACTAATAGAGTAAAAGCCCGAAAAGACTGCTGAGATCTTTACCATAAATGTAATGCAGAAACATCTTGTCCCAATGGTACAGGAAGAGGTGGAAAAAATACCTCTCAGTAGCACCTTTGTGAACTTAAGGGAGGAGCTGTAGAGCAAGCAAAGGTGTTGTGAGAAGGAACAGCAGTTGGCCAAAGGAACTCTCCTGTGACCCTCGAAAACACTTGTAGGTTAAGGAGCTCATTGAGAAGGAGAGTGGGATCATGAAAGCAAGGTTGAGAGAAAAGGAGAATAAAATGGAAGAAGTATCCAAGGTTCAGAGTACTATACAGGAGTTAAAGAACCTAGAGACCATAAGATACAGGAAAACATTTGAGCTGATCAGGTAGCTTGGGAGACCACTCTAAAACGAGTGGGGTCTCTAGAGTTACTAGTTGTTAAGATTAAGGGAAGAAACAAAAACAGTCGTAATATGTGGGCAAATGTTGACACTGGACTTGTGAAAAATGTAAACAGGTTCAAGCTTTCTTTCAGTTTATGTGTAGATATTTGCACCCTGGTAAATTGCTCCAGACAACTGGTAAAACTGTTCAAAAACCAGTGGGGCCTCAGGCTGACAATCCTTTGTAATATGTGTATGTAATTTCCAAACAGGTAAATGCTGAAAAGCTGGAACATATGGAAAGAATTCATATGTTAGGAACCTCAGATGGTGAATTTGGGAAAGTGGACTTCACAGAGGTAAAGCCTGGAAAGTATGGGTATTCGTATCTGTTAGTAATAGTGGACAGTTTTTCAGGCTCAGGTGAGGCATGTAATAATTTCTTGATTTGGCTTACCCTTATTTGTGGTGTACAAAGATGGCCCTGCATTCATGGTCCAAGTTCTCAATTATTAACTGACGCACTAGGAATAAATTGGAAGTTACAATCCATTTATAGAACTCAGAGTTCAAAGCATTTGAAAGAATTTAATTTATTTAAATTAAATTAAATACACAGACTAACTTAAATACAGAGACTGTCCATGGCTAGGTGAGCCTCCTCCACTTTGCTCTCCTTCGAGCAAGATGTAGCCCTTATGGTAAGGATTTAATCCCTTTGAAATACTTTAGGGTAGACCAAACCCTTTGGTTCCTAAATTTGGGAAGGCTATATTAACAGAAATGTCTAACTACAATCTGCAGGCTTTACAACATATTCTTTTATGTACCTATCCTTTGGTAACTAAGGCCCACCCTCCAACTAAGAAAAACTCCACCTGAAGGGCAGAGGCCAAGATGGTGATGGAACAGCAGGTAAACACCACAGGTCTCCCCAACCAAATACAGTTTGAATTTGAATGCTCAGTTTTTCCAAGTGACCCACCAAAAAAAGGGATTACTCAGAGAGGTACAATAAGTGAAAAAAAAGAAAAGGGAAAAACCTACACAAACAGTAAAGTGGAAATAACCTTCAGCCACCCCTTGTTGGTGATGGGGCTCCACGCTGAGCAGCTTAAGTGGTGGAGCTTCTTACCAGGCTGCTTAAGTGGCCTGGCTCTGGACCCTCAGAGGACCACATATCCACAAGCATTCCAAGACATCCAGAAGACTCTCACTTGCTGGTGCCAACCCAGAGAATAGAAACAAATCTCAGAAGGCAGAGCTGGCATGAAGACTCCCCTCAACCTCCCTGGCATGGCGCATCTTCCTGGCTGGTGCAAGCAGCACCACCCAGTCTGGAGCAGCAGCAGCTGTCAGCAGTGGCAAACGACGCTATACTCACAGCGTTGCACCTCTGTCCTGCTGCTGTAAACAACCTAGCCTAACCTGGAGCAGCAGCAGCAGCTGGCAGTAGTGGCAAAGCACTCAGACTCTGGGCACAATGCTTCTTAGCTCTAGCTCACAGGAACAGCCCAGACAAGCCAAGGGCTGCAGCGGTAGCTGGGGTAGGGACAGTTGCAGTGAACAACTCCAGACCCATGTCGCTTTGTGCCTCTCCATACTGGCCCACATAAGCAGCCCAGCCCAGCCTGAGGCAACAGCCCTGGTTAACACCTCACTCCTGGTGGGGTGGAGGGCCTCTCCATACTGGCATGCATAAGCAGCCTAGCCCAGCCCATGGTGGCAAATTTGGTGAACAAACCCAGACATGAGGCAGGGTTTGGTGCTGAACATCCCCAGAAAAAGCTCATGAACTTTCCTACCTGGGCTGGCTTTGAACCTGAATACACATATCTGAGCCTCCTGAGTAGCTAGAATTACAGACATTCACACCAGCAGGGTCTTACTCTTGCCAAACCCCTAACATTTTCTACAATAGATCACAAGGAATTTAAGCAAATACAAGAGGATCAACATAATACCCTGTATTCAATCTGACCATAGTGAAATCAAACTAATTCTCAATAACAAGGCATAAAGTAGGAAAACCTTAAACACATGGAAATTAAACAGCACTCAGTTGAACAATAAATGGGTTACAGTAGAAATTAAAGAAGAAATTAAAAAGTTCCCACAATTCAATGAAAATGAATAAACATCACAAAGAAATCTATGTGACCCAGCGAAAGCAGTCCTGAGGGGCAAATTTATTGTTCTCAGTGCACATATCAAGAAAATAGAGACCAAGTAAACAATCTTATGAAGTAACCAAAACTGCTAGAGAAACAAGAAAAAATTGAACCTAAAGTTGCTCGGCAGACAGAGATAATCGAAATAAGAGCTCAAATTAATGAGATAGAGACTGGGAAAATTATAAATAAAATTAATTTAAAAAAGCTGTGTTTAAGAAAAAAATCAATAAACCTGATGGACCACTGGCAAGAGTAACTAACAAAATAAGAGAGGAGGCCCATTTCAATAATATTAGAGATACCACAGGGAAAATTACAACAAACATCAAGGACATGAAGAAATAATTCCAGACTCTACTCACAAAGAAAGGAAAACCTAGCAGAGATGGATATACAGAAATAGAAATTGCTATCTCCCCTTTCCTTTTCAGCCATGTTTCTCTACCATGTACGGTGGTGGCAGCAGTTCGATAAATAAACGTCTTTTCCTACCTTAATAGTATGTGGCATTCTCTTCATAGGCTACCGAATGAAACCTAGCTTTTTAATATATCTTACATATGGGGCCATGACGTGGATACGGTTTTTGATTTGGAAATGTTAGAATTTCCTAACCACCCCTTTTCTGTGAACCAAACTGTCTTGAGACACCACGCGAGACTTTTCACCAATACCATTGCTGGCCTTCACATCCATGTCCACACCACTTCTCTACTCTGGTGAGTGAAACTACTCTCTATTGCTCTATGTTGCTCAATCTCTGTTCAGATGTGGCACCACACCAGAGAGCTCCTATGGCCTTTAACCGAAAGGCTGGTCACTTCCAAAGCCGAGGATACTTGGTTTGGGGGGCATGGCCATTAATCTCTAGTGGGCTATGGGAGAAGTCGCGACACTGCTTCTGCCTCATCATCTCTCCTTCACTCACCAGACTATCTATCCTACACATTTAATGAGGTGCTGCAAGTCATGCCTGAGCTGTGAAACCCCTCTGAAATGCCTCTTGTGCTCCTTGGGTAGGAGAGCACCTAATATTTTTATGTTGTTGTCTGATTTAGACAATTTTTGCCTCTGCAATGGTCAGAAGTCTGCTTAAAATCAGGCTCTCTTTGCTCTCTGCTATTCATGTCCAACTTTCTATATCTCTCCCTTTCTTTTCTACAATTATTTGTATTGGGCCCTGAAGAGTGTGACATAGGCTAGGTTCAAGGAATCCCCTCTAGATTCCCTCTAAAAGGCTAAGCAAACTAGGCTTGATTTTTTGTTCAGGCTTTCTTTGCATTGTTTAAGAAATTTGCCATCTTGAGTTCATCATCTTGGCCAAATGGTGGGTTAAGCTTTTGGCCCCCTCCAATCCTGACCCTTCCACCAAGCTTAATTCTCCTCCATCCATCTATTCAAATGTGTCCTGCTAACAAGTTGCTCTTTTCACAGACTCTGGTAACTGAGGCCCAACCATCTGATGTGCTATGTTAGCAAAGATGTCTAAACACTGTTGTCAAAAAATTTAGGTTTTGAGTTTTGCCTTTTGGGTTTTGTGTTGTGTAATCTAGAACTGACTACATGACTCTTTTTTTGGGGGGGAGTCCGGTTGTGGGGCCTGAACTCTGGGCCTAAGCGCTGTCCCTCAACTCTTGAGCTCAAGGCTAGTGCTCTACCACTTGAGCCACAGGGCCATTTCTGGCTGTTTTCTTTTTGCTTATGTGGTCCTGAGGAATAGAACCCAGGGCCTCATGCATGCAAAGCAAGCATATTAGTATATGTGTGCTAAGATTCTCCCATCTAACAATTTTGTCATTGCAGAATATTTGTTGGTCAGTTCTTGATAAGGACCAGGTAAGCTCTACTTATTCTATTTGATCTCCTTGTTGCTATAATGGGAAATAACAAAGGCCTTTTGTGGCAAAGATTGCAACTCAAAGCCAGCCTGGGCTGAAAAATCCCTAAGAATCAATCTCGCAACTAACCTGCAAAGAGCCAGTCTGGAAGCATGGCTCGAGCCTCTCATCTCTAACCAGAAAACACTGCAAGTGTTTCTATAACTCAAAATGGTAGAGTGCTAGACTTCAGTAGAAGTGCTCAGGGGCAGTGCCCAGGCCTTGAGTTCAAACCTCCTTGAATACCAACTGGAACAAACCATCCCAGCAATGAGCACTTAGACTCAGCCAGTCTGGGGAACAAGTGAACGTGAAAAGGAGTAAGAGGAGATGATATCACATCAGCCATTTTGTGCCTCCCCTGTCAAGACAAATCAGAGCCAGGAGGACAAGAGAAGAAAGAAGACTGCCCATCTAATGTCCACATCTCTCTACCTTTCAAATGGACAGGAATTTATCTTCTTGCCTTTGTCACTTGACTTCTTCTCTACCTAGTCGCCGGTTGTCAGAAGTAGCTAGGGACATTTCTACCAACATTTCCAGCCCCAAGTCTTTCCTCTTGCCATTTATTTTCTCTCTTGTATTTTTTTCAGTCCCTCAATGCCTCATGAGACATTGGCATACTTCGTCCAAGAGACTTGCCTCCTCCAGACTTCATCTAAGGACTCATTGACCAAGTGACAGCTGTTGCCTGCTGCCTTCTCCCAGAGGGGATCACAGCTCAGCCTTTTACACCTACTGTTGACACCCCTTGCAAAGAGGAAGTAGTTGGAGAGAATCTTCGACCTTTTTCATAATTATCAAAAGGCTGGAATGTAAGGTTTGAACAGTGACACCTCCCCACTTCTTGGCTAAGTTTCCACCCAATATCTGTTACATAGGTAACTGGCAGACCTAGAAGCAGTAACCTTCCCCTCCTGCTAGGTCACATCCTGGGCCACTTCTGGTCACCAGAGTCCCATCTGACCTTAGGAGGGTCCCAGACCATGAAGTCACATTCAGATCCAGTGTGGCCACACCTTTTCCCCACCTGGCCACATCTGTTCCTGTCCCTAGCTTAGATAAGTCCGGGCCCAGAGGTGGGTCGCCCCCTTCTTTTTCAGCCATGTGTCTCCACCATGCATGATGTGGGCAGCAGTCAATAAATTAAATTATTGTCCTGCCTGAGAAACAAAGAAATACAAATTGCCTAAACAGAACTAAGAAGAAATAAATCAATTAAACATTTCTATAACATACAATGAGATAGTAGAAATAATCAGAAACCAACAAGAAAAGCCCAGTATCTGATGGATTCACCACAGAATTGTAAAAGGCCTTTAAAGAGGAACTAATACCCACTACCCTCAAGCTCTTCAGAGAAATAGAAAGAGAGGGAGTAATCCCAAACTCATTCTAAGAAGCCAATAACACATTCATCCCCAAACCAGGCAAAGACCCAACAAAATAAATACATACCAATCTCTTTGATTAAGACAGTTGCTCAATAAAATTGTAGCCAACAGAATCCAGAAATATATAAAAAAATCATACATTATGACCAAGTAGGCTTCATCCCAGAGATGCAGGGATGGTTTAACATATGTAAGTCAATAAATGTAATCCATCACATCAACAGATCCAAGGACAAGAACCAATGTTAAAGCTCTAAAAAATATGAATAGAAGGAACATTTCATAAGATAATAAAAGCCTTACATGGAAGATCAAAGACCAATATTATACTTAATTGGGAAAAACTACTACCAATTCCCCTAAAAACAAGAACAAGTCAAGGATGCCCACTCTCTCCACTCCTCTTCAATATAGTTCTGGAATTCTTAGCCAGAGCAATAAGGCAAGAAAAAGACATTAAAGGGATCCACATAGGACAGAAAGAAGGTCAACTATCTCTTTTTGTAGATGGCAATATTTTATAAAATAACGATCCCTAAAGCTCCATCCCCAAACTCTTAGAGCTTATAAACCAATTTGACAAAGTAGCAGGATACAAAATTAACCCACAAAAATCAGTCGCCTTTCTGTATGTCAACAATGTACAAGTAGAAAGGGAAATCAAGGAAACAACTCCATTCACAATAACCTCAAAAAAAAAAGTATCTAGGAATTAACCTAACCAAAGATGTAAAGGGTCTATTTCATGAAAACTATAAAAGCCTAAAAAAGGAATCATAGAGATTACCAGGAAATGGGAAGAAATGGGAAAAACTATTTACCAGCAATATATCAGACAAGGGTCTAATATCCATTACATATGGTGAACTCAAGAAACTAACCCTTCACAAACCTAACAAACCAATCTTGAAATGGCCAAGGGAGCTAAAGAGAGACTTCTTAGAAGAAGAGATAAAAACGGCAAAGAAAGACATGAGGAAATGTTCATCATCCCTGGCTGTAAGGGAAATGCAAATAAAACAACTCTGAGATACCACCTTACCCCAATCAGAATGGCCCACATCCTAAATTCAGCGAATGACAAATGCTGGAAGAAATACAAAGAAAGAAACATTACTACATTGCTAATGGGAATGTATACTAATAACACCACTTTGGAAAGCAGTCTGGAGGTACTTACAAAACCTAAATATTGACCTGTCCTATGAACTGGCCATACCACTACTAAGCATCTACTCTGAACAACAGGATCCAGTGTGCATTGACATACACACCTCTATGATTGCTGCAGCACTGTTTACAATAGCCAAGATTTGGAAAAAACCCAGATAAGCCACAACTGATTAGTGGATCCAAAAAATGTGGAACCTATATATAATGGAATACCATGAAGTCATTAGAAAGCACAAAATGATGGTATGTGCAGGGAAATGGATAGAACTAGACCAAATTATTTGAGTGAGGTAAGCCAATAACAACGACACAAACGGCACAGGGTCTACCTGATATGTGGATGCTAAAGCCAAAATGCAAGAAGGTATGACAAAGTAAACAGGACTCGAGAAACAAAGGACAGCCACTCATTTTGTTGTATCACCATTAATGACTCCATGTTCTTGACCATGTAGATGGTAGAAATATGCATGCAATGGAGGGAAGCCAGGATGAGGAACACAATAAGTGGGAAATGGAACAACATACAACAAAGGGGCCCATGAGCTGCACTGGACATAGAAGAAAAATAACTAAGCAACCCAAACACAGTGATGGGAAAGGAGGAATGAGAGGGAAACAGAGAAAGAGGGAATAGCCTACATTAAGCAAAAGGAAAAAGTATAAACATCACCTGAGGTGAGAAAAATAATATGGATTGTCAAAGCTCATAGAATGAACAAACTTTAGACCATGATAACAATAATTTGCCTTGTCAAAGTTAAAATGTGTTTGTGACTTTAACTAATTATCATAATTCCAAAATAAAGCGAAGTATATGTAATCACCTATCTCAATTTTTACAAAAACGGTGCGAGAAGGGAAAGGTTACGAGGGATGTGTGACAATGTTGTCAGACACCTTGTATTCGTGTACTGTTTTGTAGAATGGAAACTTCTTTGTACAACTACTTAGAGATAATAATAATAAAATGTGTTTAAAATAAACAGGATGAAAATAAAAATTTCAAATATCAATTAAGAAATTAAATCCAGTTGGAAGGAAAATTTCTTTGGGGAGAGTAATTTATTCTATAGCAAGTCTCACTTCAGAAATAAATTCAAAAACTAGAATCCAGGTAAGTGAAATAAACTAAGAAATGGAGTTGAAAAAAAGACAAAAAAAAGAAACTCCACCCAATCTTTCTTGCCTGGACCGCTGGTGTGGGTGAAAATGCGTCTTGGTCCTAAATTGGAACCGAAGTGGCAAGGATCTTACTTTGTGGTGCTATCTTCACTGTCAGCTATTAAATTAGCAGGAAAACAGCATTGGATCCATCAGTCTCAAGTGGAATAGGTAGTGGACCAATATAAAGAGAAGGCTGCAAGATGGACTGTTCAGAGACAGAGAATCCCTTAAGAATAAGACTTACTAATTGTTAATTAGTGCTAACTAGCGTGTTTCTATAACTTACTTATTTTCTATTAAATTTACATTGAAAGCCTGTTCATTGGGAGGAGAGAAGGGAATCTTTATGATTTGGTAAGAAGGAATCAAGGAATTGATTGGATATGAAAACCAGTGGTTGATGTATAAAACAGCATGTTCCTAATAATGAGCAGGGCCCACTAATCAATGTGGCCCCATGACCTAGCCCACTGGAGTGCATGGGACATGCCACCCAAGTGGGCAGGGCATGCTGTTGGAGGGGGTAGGATGTCATCCTCACATGATGAGCTGTGAAGAAGTGATTCGGGAACAAGCAGTTTGTGAAGCGATGGTTCAATACTGTCAGGCAGGAGAATCACTTGAGTGAGGTAGGGGTTCAACCTATATATAGGCTGCATGGTCAGAGCAATGGAATTGAAGAAAATCAAGGGAAGACCTGGAAGGAAGGAAGTGGTGAGATATCAGGAGGGAAAAGTCGTGGGAGAAGAGGAATTTGAGGGAGAGCAGGAGGGGAAGGATGCCGATGGGCTACCAGGCCAGAGAAGTGGAGGCCTATGGATAGTGGAGAGGCCTAAAGAGAAGAAGGGAGTGATGGAAGGAAAAAAGGGAAATGAAGGAAAGATCTATAAAGAAGGAGGGGGAAAGAGAAAAGGAAAAAGGCTTACCTAATGAATTTTGGAGCATGGCAATGATAATTTGGGGGGTTTGTGGTTTGCAAACCAATTAATTATGTGCGGGGCTGCCCATTGGACGCCTGAGATTTGGTGGTTGGGCTGGCCTGTCACAGAGTGTATAGCCCAGGACAAGGTAAATGCAGGCCCTAGTGTAAATAAAGTTTTCAATGTGCCTCATTGGATTGTCTTGTGTTTTATGCATCATAAGTATACAAGTTCACAAGTTAATAGTCTCAAAGGCCACGAGTTTTGTAAAATGTTATAAAGTCATAATAGGTTTGAAAAACCCAATGGGACAGTGATATTACAATGGCAATATGACATCACAGTATCAAGTTATAATAATATTTTGATGGTATAAGTAGTTGGTGATGAGGTCACAATAGGTTTATAATGACACAATATGTCACAATAGGTTTATGATGTCAGCCAGAGGCTGCCACTCCCTACAGTGGCCTAGACAAACAATTGAAATTCAGCAAACATAAACCCCAAGAAAGGATCCAACCTAGGCTCTGTGTGTGTCTTAGGTGCTAGCTCCTCAGGGAAAAGCTACTATTTGCTGAAAGGCCTCAACCCTTCCCAGAACCTAGCCTCATCACAGCATCTCCATACTAGAGGAAACAGTCATCTCTCTCTTTTGTGATAGTCAAAACAGATCTCTCTCCCACTGAACGAGCCTGGGAAGAGGATCACAAAATCATGCCTAACACAGAGCAGTTTCTGTCTGCCCAAACAGGCAAGAAACCAATCAAGCCATAGGAAAACCAAACATCACAAGCAGATCAGAGACTCCACCAAGAAACTGGTTATGGACACAGGGGAGATACATGTCTTCCCATTCACCCCCTCCACACACACATACAAAACATAAAATCAAGGAACTCTTTTTTGAAATTTTCTTAAGCTTTTATTTTTAAAGTGTTTTCTGTTGATCTTTTTTTCTCATAATTTTTATTTTTCTGTTGATTTTTTTTCTCATAATTTTTATTTTTGGTGTATGTGTGTGTGTATGTGTGTGTGTATGTGTGTGTGTTTAATCTCTTTTGACCTTTTGGTCCTTTTTATTGTTTTCATTTTTTCTCTTTCTTTTTTTTTGCATGACTTAATTACTGTTTTGCTCATCCCCAGACATATAACTGTCATCAATTATTAGACCTTATCACACATTGTATACATACTTAATCCAGAAATTTATTACTCAATTCACAACTTCTTAGGCTTAACTTCTTTAAGAGCAGTATTATCTCTTTATACCTACATAATTATCAAATAACTAATTTAATTTTTTTTAATTTTCATGTTTCCTTTCTATCCCTTCTCTCCTCTCATCCTATCCTGTTCTTCTCTTGATATCATTTATTTAAACTTACATAATATTTAAGTGTTTCACTTCTTAAATTTGATTTTTGTTTTTCCAATTTACTTATTTATTTTTTAATTTCTCTCCTATCATTCTGTCCAATCCATTTCACTCTCTGAGATTAGGACTGGGTTAAATTTACTCTCCTTTTACCTCTCCACATCCCTCTTGTCCTATTTGTCCCTACATTTCTTCCTAAAGCTAATAATTTCTGGTTTGCCAAATCCTTTTTTGCTGTTTGTAGCCCATTAATACATAGTTATTTGATGTTGAATAGATTGTATCTGTTGAACTAGATTGTATCTGCAGCCATTTTGATTATGCAACTACAGGTTGAATGCTTGCCTTAAAATAGTATTCTAGTACAAAACTGGTGTTTCTTTCATACCAAATGGGCAGAACAAGCCGAAAAGCACAAGAAAAAGGCAAGTTCAGGTATCTGACCTCCCACTCATGATAATCAGGTGACAGAATAGTTAATGAATAATCCAGAGGAGTTCCCAAAAAGATGTGCAAACACTACTGGTAAACATGGTGAATAAAATGATTGAAAACTTGCAAAGGACTCATTGTGAGCATGCTAAGGAGTGAGAGGAGTCAAACCAAAAATTAATACAGAAATCTTGTGAGCATTAGGAAGCTACGTAAAGATTTTTTTTAGGCTTTTAATTTTTTTGTGAAAATACTGTACAGTGGGGTTACAATTACATGGGCAAGACAGTGAGTACATTTCTAATCAAGCATTGTAGCCTCCTCCTTTGTTTACCCTTCCCATCCCTTCCCATCCTCCCCTCCCTGCACCCAATCCTGCCTCCCCCAAGTTGTAAAGTTTGTTTTCGACATGACAACTTGTACTTCTCATTGTTGCAACAGGTCCACCTGTATCCTTATTTAAATGATTTTTTCCCCTTCCCCTTGACAAATTATAGCGACATCAAATAGAGTGAAAGCAGGGGTTATTGTGTTTGGGAGGGACATAGAAAGCAACAAAGAAATAATCTTCTAATTGTGTTAGAAACAAATGCATGAAAGAAAGAAAGTATTTAAAATACATACCTTAGGGTTCATTTTCCTAACATCACCGTATCTGAACTTTACTGCTTGACTCATACATATACTAGATATTGCAAATAAGGGAAATCATGGGACCTATGTTACTTTGGGCTTGCCTTTTTTCACTTAATATAATTTTTTCCAAGTCTTTCCATTTCCTGACAAATGGGGCAATGCCATTCTTTCTGATGGAGGCACAGAATTACATTGTGTATATATAACACATTTTCTTGATCCATTCATCTACTGAGGGGCATCTGGGTTGGTTCCAGATCTTAGCTATGGTGAATATGCTGCAATAAACATAGTTGTGCTGGTAGCTTTAGTGTGGTCTTGTTTGTAAACATTTGGGTAAATGCCCAAAAGTGGGATTGCTGGGTCATATGGGAGCTCTAGGTGAAGTCTTTTGAGGAACCTCCATACTACTTTCCAAAATGGTTGAACAAGTTTACATTCCCACCAACAATGCAGTAAGGTTCCCTTCTGTCCACATTCCCTCCAACATCTGTTGTTATTAGAGTTCTTGATTTTTGCCATTCTACCTGGGGTGAGGTGGTATCTCAATGTTGTTTTGATTTGCATTTCTTTTATGGCTAGGGATGTTGAGTATTTCTTCATGTGTCTATTGGCCATCCTTCTTTCTTCTTCAGAGAAGTTTCTCTTTAAGTCATTAGCCCACTTATTTATAGGGCAGTTGTTTCTTTGAGGATTTGTTGTTGGGGGATTTAATTTAGAAAGCTACGTAAAGTTTAATGCAGGAATTGCATAAGAATGTTGAGAAGAGTAAAAGAGAAATACAGGAAATGTGTGAGCAGGCTGAGTACAGTCTAGAGAATTACAGGAATTGCGTGAAAGTGACAAAAATAATCAAAGAGTAATATAAGGATTGAGAGAGCGGGATGAGAATAGACAAAGATCAATAGACACATTCATCTATTCCATATATAGACAGCTGAAACAATTCAGGTAGACCACAAATGGAATGCTGAATGGATCCCGAAAGAAAGAATGGGTGTCTAGGGAAACCATGACCAGTCAACTAAGTGATTTGAGAATAAACACTGAATATCAAATTAAGGAAGTAAAGTTCATACAAAATCTAAAACAAAGCTCCAACAAAGAATTTGAAGCCATCCGAGCTGACCAATTAGAAGTAAAAGAAAGAAAAAACAAAGTAGAAAGTCTTGACAGTAAGTTAGGCCATGCAGAAGATTGAATCTCGGGGATTTCAGACAGCCTAGATATTATAGAGAAAGAACATACAAATATCCAAGACAAATCCAAGAATTATGATAGATCTATTCAACACTTGGAAGACACCATCAGAAAACATTATCTGAGGATAATGGGTGTAGAGGAGCACCTAGAGAAAGAAGTTAATGGTCTAGGAAATTTATTTAACAGAATCCTAGCAGATAACTTCCCAAACATGCAAAAAGGTAGGCTATTCAGATATAAGAACCCCACATCGACCAGACCAGAGCAGGATATCCTGCCAGTCACATTATAATCTGCACAAGATCAATTCAGACCAAGGAAAGGATCCTTAAATTTCTAAAGGAGAAAAGAAAAATCACCTATAAACACAAACCAATTAGAATCACCCCAGAATTTTAGCAGAGACGATTAAAGCAAGAAGAGCCTGGAATGGGAGATGCCATGCAGTAAAGACAAAAAATTATCAATCAAGAATACCGAATCCAGCTAAACTCTGCTTCATACCCAAAGGTTAAATAAAAACTGTCCATAGCAAAGAAAAATCAAAACAGTATATCTCCACCAATCCAGCCCTATAAAAGACATTAAAGTTATCCTACACATAGAAAACCATCAAGAGCACAGTAAGAGCCAAGAAACAGCATCCAAGGGAATAAAATTAGAACTCAACACCGAAAGCCAACAAAGAAAGTCCTGTACAACATGGAGGCTGAACAACTGTTGAATCACCAGTGGGTCATGGAAGAGATTAGAAAGGAAATGCAAATGTTCATGATATTCAAAAATAATGAACACACAAATTACTAGCTTCTCTGGGACACAGTAAAGGCAGTAGTCAGAGGCAATTTTATAGCTCTGAGGTCCTACAACAACAAATTAGAGACATCTGAACCTCCTTGAAAAAGAGCAGCAAGATAAACCCCAATCAAGTAGATGGAAAGAAATAATTAAAATTACATCAGAATTAAATGAATTAGAACCCAAAATTACCATCAAAAGAATCAACAAAACAAAGATTTGGTTCTTTGAAAAAAATAAAAAATTGACATACTCTTAGCAAATAGTTTCAAAAAGAAGAGAACATAACAAATAAACAAACTCAGAGATGAGAATGGGAATGAGAAGCAACCAAGATTCAGAACATTATAAGGGAATACTTCTCAAACATTTATGCTAATAAGTTTAAGAACCTGGCAGAAATGGACCTTTTCCTAGCCGTTTCCATGCCATTGAGTTTCCGTGCCAAAACTCAACCAAGATGAGTTAAATCAACTTAACATGCCCGTATCAAGCATAGCAATAGTAACAGCAATAAGAGACCTCCCATCTCAGAAAAGCCTAGGACCAGATGGATTTACAGCAGAACTTTACAAGGCCTTCAAAGCAGAGCTCACACCAATACTCCTCCAACTCTACCAAATTCATTCTATGAAGCCATCATAACCTTCATCCCCAAAACAAGCGGGGACTCAACAAAGAAAGAATTATAGACCCATTTCTTTGATGAACATTGATGAAAAACTTCTCAACAATTTTTGGCCAATCCCCTTTGACAATTCCTCCAAAAAATCATATAGGATTTATTTCCGGGATGTAAATCTGGTTCAATATTTGCAAATAAATTAATATAATTCGTCACATCAACAAGAGCAAGAATAAGAACATGGTTATCTCAATAGATGCAGAAAAAGCCTTTGACAACATCCAACACCCCTTTATGATGAAGGCTCTGGAAAATCTATGAATCCAGGGAACATTCCTCAACACAATAAAGCCTGTATATGACAAACTTACAGACATCATTATACTTAATGGTGGAAAAATAATGCCATTTCCTCTTAACTCAGGAACAACACAAGGATGTCCAATCTCTCCACTTTCCTTCAATTTACTATTAGAATGCCTAGTTACAGCAATAAGACAGGATGCAAACATAAAAGTAATCCAAATAGGGAAAGATGATATAAAACTCTCCCTATTTGCAGATGACATGATGTTGTGTTTAAATAATCCCACCTACTCAACTCTCAAATTATTCATGCTGATTCAAAAGGTTGGCAAAGTAGCAGGGGAAAAATTAACTCTCAAAAATGAATGGCTTTTCTGTATGCCAACAATGAGAAAAGCATGGCTGAAATCAGGAAAGCAACTCCATTCATTATTGCCCCACAAAAAATAAAATACATAGGAATTAATCAAAGAAGTGAAGGATCTTTATGATGAAAACTTTAAAAGCCTGAAAAAGGAAATCAAAATGGAACTTACAAAGTGGTAAAACTTCCCATGCTCGTGGATTGGAAGAATCAACATCGTGAAAATGACAATACTTCCCTAGGGTATCTAAAAATTCAATGCAATACTTATCAATATTACAAACACATTCCTCAAGAAAATAGAAGAGGCAATCTAAAAATTCATATGGAACAATAAAAGACCCCGGATAGCAAAAATGATCCTTAACAAAAAGAACAGTGCTGCAGGAATATCAATACCAAATTTCAAACTCTACTACAAAGCCATAGTAATCAAAAGAGCTAGGTATTGGCACAAGAACAGACCTCAGGAATAATGGAATAGAATTGAAAAGCTAGAAATGACCCAACAGACCTATAGCCACCTAATCTTCGATAAGGGAGCTAAAATAATAGAATGGAAGAAAGACAGCCTCTTCAGTATATGGTGCTGACAAAATTGGTTAATCACTTGTAGAAAACTAAAGCTAGATCCATATATATATATCACACTGCACAAGAATCAACTCCAAATGAATGAAAGACCTCGGAGTCAAAGCAGACACCATGAAAACACAGCAGGACAAACTAGGAGGTAAACTATGTCTCCTTGGCACAGGCCAAAATTTTCTTAATAGATACCAGAAACACAACAAATCAAAAAAAGGTTGGACAAATGTAATTGTATGAAATTGCAGAGCTTCTGCATGGCAAAGGACAAAACTAGCAAGATCAATAGTAAGCCCATGGATTGGAAGAAGATCTTCACTATCCATACAACAGACATGGGTCTCCTATCTAAAATATACCTGAAACTCAAAAAAATTAAATCCCCCAACAACAAATCCTCAAAGAAACAACTGCCCAATAAATAAGTGGGCTAAAGACTAAAAAGAAACCTTTCTGAATAGCAAAGAAGGATGGCCAATAGACACATGAAAAAATGCTCAACCTCCCTAGCAATAAAAGAAATGCAAATCTAAACTACACTGAAATACCACCTTACCCCAGTTAGAATGGCTATAATGTAATATAACAGAAGCTGGATGGGATGTTGGTGGGACTGTAATCTTGTATAACCACGTTGGAAAGTAGTGTGGAGCTTCCTCAAAAGAGTTCCTCCACATAGAGTTCCCCTATGACATAGCAATCCCACTTTTGAGCTTTTATACAAATGATCACAAAAAGGACCATACTAAATCTACCAGCATAAGTATGTTTATTGCAGCATTATTTAACATAGCTCAGATATGGAACCAACCCAGATGCCCCTCAATAGATGAATGGATCAATAAAATATGGTATATATATACACAAAGGAATTCTATGCCTTCATCAGAAAAAATGGCATTGAACCGTTTGTTAGGAAATGGAAAGCCATGGAAAAAATTATATTAAGTGAAGTAATCCATGCCCAAAGAAACATAGGTTCCATGGTTTCCTTTATTTGCAATAACTAGTATATGTCGGAGATAAACACAAACTGTCAGACAAGTTGATGTTATGTGAAATGAACACCAAGCTAAGGACTCAAATGGTTTTCCTTTCTTGCTATTGTTTCTAGCATATTTACAAGATGATTTCTTTGTTGCTTTGTCTGTCCCTCCCCCATGGTTTAACCTCTATTTTCACTGTATTTGATGTTGGTATAATTTGAGGAGGGGAACAGAAAATCAACTTGGGATACAGGTGGACCCATTGCAACAATGACATGTACAATACTATATGTGGAAAATTGAAATTTACAACTTTGGCAGGGGGGTGTGGTTTGCGGGGGGCATAAAGGGAGATGGGATGGGTTGGAAAGGGGAAACAAGGGAGGAGGCAATAATGCTTGATCAAACAAGAGCACACTAAAGCTACCATTACAACTATGTTTATTACAGCATTATTTCCCATAGCTAAGATATGGAACCAACCTAGATGCCCCTTAGCAGATGAATGGATCAAGAAAATGTGGTATATATACACAATGGAATTCTATGCCTCCATCAGAAAGAATGACATTGCCCCATTTGTTAGGAAATGGAAAAAAATTGGAAAAAATCCTATTAAATGAAGTAAGCCAGGCCCAAAGAAACATAGGTCCCATGGTTTCTCCTTATTTGCAATATCTAGTATATGTATGAGTCAAGCAGAAAAGGTCAGATAAAGTGATGTTAGGAAAAGGAACCCTTAGATATGTATTTTAATGTTTTTTTTTTCTTTCATGCATTTGTTTCTAACGCATTTATAAGATTATTTCTTTGTTGCTTTGTATGTCCCTACCCCACAGTATAACCCCTGCTTTCACAATATTTGATGTCAGTATAACTTGTGGAGGAGATGGGGACAAACAAGTCGTTTAAGGATTCAGGTGGACCTGTTGCAACAATGAGAAGTACAAGTTGTCATGTCGAAAATGAGCTTTACAACGTTGGTGAGGGGGAGGAGGGGGGAAGATTAGGTGGGGGGGTAGGCTGGGAAGGGATGTGAAGGATAAACAAAGGAGGAGGCTGCAATGCTTGATAAGAAATATACGCATTATCCTGCCCATGTAATTGTAACCCCTCTGTACATTATGTTCACAAAAATAAAATAAAATAAAATGAAAAAAAGAAATATACTCATTACTTTCTTCATGTAATTTTAAAACCCTCTGTATGTTTACATTAAAAAATCATGAAATAACAAAGTAAAAATCCATGCCAATTTTTATGTCTGTCCTGGGGCTTGAATGCTGGGCCTGGGCACTGTCCCTCAGCTCTTCAGCTCACAGATAGCACTGTACCATTTGAGCCACAGTGCTGTTTCTAGTTTTCAAGAGATATATTGGAGATAAAAGTTTCACAGACTTTTCTGCCTAGTCTGGCTTTGAACCACTATCCTCACATCTCAGACTTTTGGGAAGTTAGGATTACAGGCATGAGCCACCAAAGCCCAGATTCAAGACAATTTTTAAAAAGCAAACTTATGAAAACTTCTGGCTTTTTCTAATAAACAGTATTATATTTTCAGCCTTAGTTTATAACTATAAGTTATTTTTAGATGTAACTTGGAATTTTTTAATGGATTCAAATATAAGTTTTATTATTACTCAGTATCTCACAAAAATCCACAGTAATTTACTTTCCCCAAAGTCAATTGTTACATACTCTATTACTCATTATTATTATTACCCTCTATATTACATATAATGTGAAGTGAAAATAATTTGGACCATTTCGTATAAATTAGTAGTTGCTACTTTAGCGTTATAAATTCACATCTTTGATTTTAAATGAAGGAAAGATTTTTGAGTTAAAATGAAATATTAATGTGTAATGTGTCCCAATTAAACCAAAAATTCTGGGTTTAAACAGATGAAAATACTTTCTTTCCACTAAAGACTTTGAAGTAATATAATACCATTGGAAATAGTGAGGCAAGAGGAGGAAGAATTAAAATCACATCAAACAATGTCTGTTATTCTGCTACTACCTCCATTATGAAGACCTGCCCATTCCAAGATGTCACACAATTTCAAGTGTCTCTCATAAAATTCTTTTTGGAGAAGTTCTAAATCACTGATTCTTTTTGCAATTTCTGTTATATGAAACAAATCATTGACATAAAACAATTGAAATAAAATGCGCACATATGTTGAAGTCACTACAACTGGAAAAACAACCAACAAAGTAGAACTCCCCCAGGGACAAAAACATGTTTTGCGCATTTTTTTAAGCACAAAACCTCAAATACGTATTAACTTGGAGTAGAGCCGTAAAGATAACTGTGTCTCATAAATACAGTTGTGTTAATTTGTAATTAAACTCTTCTAGATGAACCTAATATAGTAATTCCTTTGAATGGATCAAATTGTTTAAAACAAATGTGATTGTATGCGGAGTGAGATCTGCACATATTTAACACAATAAAATAACAGAATCATAACGTATGTAAAAAATTCAGAAATGTAATGAATAAGTCCAATAGCATCCATTCTGAGAACTAATGCCTACTGGTATAACAAGAAAAAATATGCAAATAATAGAATCTGAGCAATGTACATGAGTGTCCATAATTTTAAACTACTCCAAATTACACTTTGTAGAAGACTGAATGTGGCTTATGTAAGGGAAAACATCAACACATGACATAAATGAAATTAAAAATCTCATGAAAAGAGAGGAGTTTCTGGAAAATAATATTTTAACAAATGGTGTTCAAAATATTTCTAGTACTGACAAAATTGTATACCTATTTATTTAGATCCAAAAAAGGAACCAAGTTTTTCGAGCGGATTTGAAACTTTGGCAAAGTAGCAGGATACATCTGTAACATTATTATGGATGTTGACTCTGGCATGGAATTCATTTCCTCTTTGATCTGACAAATGAATATATGAAAGAACATAAATTCTCTAACTAAATATCAAGACCTAACTAAACTTATCACCAGAAAAGTCATCATGTAAGCCGTATTGCAACTGGGGTAAAAGAAAAATCTGTCATAGTGATTCTGTATTTATTGTATATGTTGATGTTTTTCATAAATTATTTCCTTTAGTTTGCATTTTCAAAACATTGTGTTACACGATGTATATCTTGGTAACTAATTTTGGATGCCTCCTTAAATTTTGTTCTGAGTAAAATGTCTCACTTCAGTTCCTAACCCATGAAATTATGTTGATTCAAAAACATTCAAATAACCACTATATAATACACAAAATCTCATAAGCTTGACACCAGTAAGCATTGGTTATCATTTTGATATCAGGGTCCCATGACTTATAAGGCCTATCTGCATGAGTATCATTGTACCGAGACTCCTCAGCCTAAATCTGGCCACTGTTAAAAAATGTTTATATCTTTATTTGTCACCCATCAGAGATTAAATCTGAGTATAAAGCCTAAGGAAAACGATAAAGTAAGAGTTTAGCTTTTCTGGATATAAAGTAAACAAATGCAGATAGAGTAACTCACTGGTATAAAGTCAACCTGCTTCACCAAAACATTCTAAGCATTACCTTACAATGTGTATTATTCTCATGAAGGGAATGGGGAATTTGAGAAGAGAACTAACCAAGCATTGTCTTCAAATATATATAGTTTGGATTTATCTCTAAATTTCGCTATAAACATTTCTGATAAAAACTGAATAATTGATTTTCTGGTCAGCTTTAATATATCCTACTTTCATATACCAAACTACATTCAGAAAACGCAATACAACAATTAACTAAAAAATATCCTGGCAGAAAAAATGGCATCTCTTTATTATGTGATGCCCAATTCTTAGGTATTATGTCTCAAGTTAGTGAATGTGATTGTTTAATTGCTTCATAAAGTTTTAATTAAAATACATCAGTGTACTATAATATAATTGTGGATAATTTTATCCTAGAATCATTCATGAACTGCCCATTCAATCAAGACATACATCAAATTCATTTGGTTTTCATATGTATAGGAATGAGTTTCTTAGGATCTCCTGCCATTTGGAGGTGCCAGGACCAGGATTCGAACTGTGGGCTTCAGCTCCCACCACTTCAAACCGAGGATTGGGAACTCACTTGTCTGTCCAAGAACATCAGCAAGACCAATGATTAGGCAGGCAGCAGTGGCTCTCAGCAATCCTCTTTGATACTTAAAAGGCTGTGATAGGAGGATCATGGTTGAAGTCACCCTAGGGAGGAAAGTCCTTGAGAGCCCTGTCCAACTTCAGGACCAACAAAGCCAGAAGTATAGCCATATGGCTCCGGTGTTAGAGGGCTATCCTTAAGTAGTAACAGCTCACGGACTGTGCCCAGATCCTGAGTTCAAGGTCCAGCATTGGCAACAAACAGACATACCCAACAATTTGTGCAGCCATCCACTTAAAGCAGGTCACCCTCAACAACCTTTATTTACATTTTTTTGAGGCCTACGCAGGAAGAATCACAAACCAGGCAGGGGAAGAGAAGATCAGTTTTCTTAGAAGTAACCGGTATTCTGAAAATTAAACTTGGAGACGTAAAATGGTAGCATACTTATGTAAAAACTAACATTAAGAAAAAGAAGAAGGGGCTGGGAATGTGGATTTGTGGGAGAATGCTTGCCTAGCATGCAAGAAGCCCTGGGTTCAATTCCTCAGTAGCACATTCAAGAAAAAAACCAGAATTGGTGTTGTGGCTCAAGTGGTAGTGTGCTAGAGACAGTGCCAGGCCTTGCATTCAACCCAACAACTGGCAAAGAAATAGCTACTTAGGTAGGTAGGTAGGTAAGTAGATAGATAGATAGATAGATAGATAGATAGATAGATAGATAGATAGATAGATAGATAGATAGATAGATAGATAGATAGATAGATAGATAGATAGATAGATAGATAGATAGATAGATAGATAGATAGATAGAAATATGATAGATGAATCTGGACTTGGATGTCAGGAGGCAAGTAAGGAAGACTTTCCAATCATTAGGCCTTCTGCAGTGTGCCAGGACACCAACATGGCCTTCACACAAACAGAGATCAGGAAGACTGTCTCTTTCAACTTCTTAGGTAGCCAAGGGCCCCAGAGTCAAGAGGGCAGAGCCAAGTTCTAACTGAGGTGCTTGGAGACAGAAGAGAAAAGGCCTTGCCTCTCCTTAGATGGAGGATTTGCATTAATGAAGTGGAGAATGAAGGAAGGAGATGGACTGGCATTGTTTGAAGAGGCTGAGAAAAGCCTGACCCTTGTGTGACACTGACAAATATTTCAATTTCATGTTTCCCCTCATTGCTGGCCATGCCTGGAATGTTGAGTGTTTACATTCTGCCTCCTAACCCTGCATGCCTTTTTCTCTTCACCTAGCCTGGCTTTTGCAACTGTTTTCTGCATTCAAATATTGTTACATTGGAGTACTTCCTGCAAACAGGACTAGTACTTGGATGCTGAGAACTTCATTTGAACCAAGGATGGGTTAATAATATTTCTTTCCTGCTTCTATAGCTCAAGAAGTCTAAGAACCTTTAGCGTACGGGTAACGTCTCATCACCAATGGAAACACAGGAAGCTCTTGAACATCTGACCTTTCAGAAGTGGAATTCAGAGGTTCAGACTTTCCTAACTTGACTGGCTTCACCCTGTGATCCTCAGACTTGAGCATCCTGAGCTAGGGTGACAGGCGTTAGCTACTGGTGCTCTGCTAGATTCAGAAATATAATTACATTGGCATTACAAGTCAACTGCTTATCACAAAGGGCTTGGGCAGCATATTAAGCCTTTCAACAATGAACCTTTCAGAACCAAGTAGGACACAAGGTTATAATGCTAGAGTCTGAGAGGCTATGTATATAGATGGGCTACACTTGAACCTTGAGCTCTGACTCCAATTCTGGTGTACATGAGCATTCATTTTCCAGAGAATATTATCCTAACTAGCAAATAACAAAAGTACTTCGCTTAACCCTCACTTTTTTCCACTTCTGTGTCTCAAACTCAAGGCTGGGCACTGTCCCTGAGCCCTCCAGCTCAAGGCGAACTCTCTACCACTTGTCCCACAACACCAGATGTGGTCTTTTTGTGGTTCATTGGAGATAAGAGCCTAACAGGTTTTCCTTGCCTAGGCTGTCTTTGAACTGTGGTCTTCAGATCTCAGCCTCCTGAGAAGTTATGGTTCCAGTTGTGAGCCACAGGCATCTGGCCTATTGTTTTTGAAAGTCCAGACGTTTGATCTTAGGCCCTGGGTACTGTTTCTGAGCTCCTTTTTCTCAAGCCTAAGGCTGTGCTACTTGAGCCACTCTGATTATGTGGCACTGAGGATTCAAACCCTAGCATTCATGCATCCTGAGCCAGCTCTCTACCACTAAGCCACATTTCTAGCCCCACACTTACAATTTTATCCCTCAACTTGCCTATCCCCAAGAAAAGACTTCTGAGTAAAAATCATCTAAAGAAATTTCTTTTTGAAGGTTCCAAAGATAAAGAACACAAAGCTCATACTTGGGAGAGACTCTAAACATGTGAAGACTGTTACAAATGCTTCCATTTAATTATGTATCATGTTTCAACACAACAAAATATTAATGAAAAAAGAATCAATGTCTTAAATTATTGTGTATAAATTTATAATGGATGTACAAAATGTACTAAATATTATGTGTGTAATAATACTAAATACAATATATACAATAAATAAATGAATCAAGTAAAAAATAAAATAATTACAAAAATCAATAATAAAAATCATAATATGTAATACACATACATATGAAAATATATGTCATATATTACCCATATATAGAAATATTTTTTTCCATTGCAGAGCCTTCATTAAGACCCTTGTAACTCTAGCCTGAATTTCTTTTCCTCAAGGACAGTAAGCTTTGTCTTCACCCATGGTGCAAAAGAGTTACCTGGATGGTGAGATAAAATCCCAGCAGTGATGGAAATACTGGCTCAAGTTCCAAGATAGTGACAAATTTTTTAATGGAAGCAGTTATGTTTATTCAGTGACATACTGAACATTTTTGAAAAAAGCAGTTTAACATTTTGTACATCTATTCAGACATCTTTCTCTTACCCCCAAAATGTTTCTTTTGAGCACTACTTTTCTTCATTTTTTTGTTGTAAAAATGTTGTACAGACAGGTTACAGTTAAATGAGCATGGTAATGAGTACATTTCCTATTGAGCATTGTTGCCTCCTCCTTTGTTTTCCCCCTACCATCCCTTCCCTCCCATTTCACAAATACTCCCCCTGCTGAGCTCAGTGACTTAATTTTTATTTTTGGATTTGTATGGGGTTTGAACTCAAGTTGTGGCAACTCTGCACTTTCCCTCATATTGCTACATATTTACCAAGACCCTGAGTTCAAATCCCAGGCTAGGAAAGAAAACTGGTAGAAATTCCAAACCAGGGAGCTTTGTTTCTTTTTTAATTTAAATCATTTTTTTATTATTCTTTATTTTGCCGACATGGGGCTTGAGCTCAGGTAGTGGCAACTCTGCCTCAGCTTCAATTGCTCTAGGGTGGGGTACACCCTTGGACCCATAGAAAATCCAGGGATCCTAGGTCCAGAGGGCTTGCAAGAAGAAAAATAAGTAACATAGCATAAAAAGTGTCAAGCTGCAGAGGCCTGGGTGTTTTACATTTTTTTATTTGCAAGGTGACCATCCTGGGTCTGAATGACATGGCTGCCATATCTGAATGCTGGTGTGCTATCAGGGAATCCATAGGCCAACCTGTCAACATTGGCCCTGGGTTCAAATCCCGGTCCTGACACCTACCAATGGCAGGAGACCACAAAAGACTCATTCTTATGCATAGGAATACCAATTGAGGGTAGTTCATGCTTTGGTCTAGTCTAAAATTGGAAGCAATAATCCTAGGACACTGATTGATCTTAATTAATAGATTATTATTCATGGAAAGAATAATATTCCTTAAATGGTGGTCTAATAAATGCCTAAGAGTTGGTAGGAACATAATAAGTGTCCTTCAATCATAGATAGATGGCTCTGGTGCTCTTTACCAATACATATTTATTTGTATACCACCCTCTGCCTGTCCATGTATCACTGTTTTGGCCAAACCTGGGACTGGTTCTCAGCACCTGGGAACCACCTGACAGCTTCATTGATTAGAGGCTGCCGTGGTCACACTCATCCATTCATGAATTGGGCTTGCTAATCCCTGAGATTATATCCCAGCACTGCCAAAAATTTAATCTTGGAGTAAGAAGCCAAGTATGACACATGTTTTCCTTTTCTGGGAAATTCCTCGGTGTCAGGCATGATGGAGAACATATAGACAAATCTGGGTGCTGTGAAATAAGATGTAAACAATGTAATAAATGTAAGAGGGGTCATCAGAGTCAATAAAATAAATGGTAAATAAATGAATAAAACAAGAAATAAAATGAGTAACCACACCCAACAAAATATGGAATATCTGTATGGAAGTATAAATCTTATCTTTAAAATGGATATAAGGAGTATGTTTTCCAGGCTGAGGCTTGAATTCAGGCCTAGGGAACAGGCCTGCCTTTCTTGTCTTCAAGCATGGTCAGATTCCCTTCCCTCACGGTGTTGCATATTTGCCCAGACCTTGAGTTCAAATCCCAGGCCTGGCAGAAAAAATGGCATGAATTGCAAACTAGGGAGCTAAATATGATTTTTTAATTGCAGGCCATTGGAGAAGCCATAGTACCACCCAGCAACAGGGGCCTACATTTCGAATACCAGTCATGCCACTTCTGGATGGTGGGAAATCCTAAGAGGCTCGTTCCTATCCACAGGAATAACCATGGAATGTTATCAATGTCACAGTTGAATGAGATGCTCATGAATGATACTTGTATACAATTAGACATCGTGATTTCAGCCGGTTGGTTGATTTTATTTAATATCATATGAAGAATTAAAAGAATATTATTTCTCACAATGACACAATAATTTCAGGACACTGATTTACTTAATAGTTAATTAAAGATGAAAATGATAACATAAATTACCTGGAGACATAATAAATACCCAAGAATTTGTAGGAATGTAGTCTATAGAAATGAACAATGGATAGACATCTCTGGTACTCCATAAAGATATATATTTATTAGCATACTACAATCTGCATGTCAATCTGTACGTGTTTTGTCAACCCCTTGTTCTCGATCTCAGATCTTAGGAACTGCCTATCAGCTCAATTTGCCCCAGGATGGCATGCTGACACACACCCTTTCATGAATTTGTCCCTGTAGGCCATCAGTTCAGATGCCAGCACGCCCAAACAATGAATCATGGAGTAAGAAACTGATGGTGACACGTTTTCCTTTTCTGTGAAACTCCGAGGTGTCAGGTATAAGTGGAATACATATGCAGACCTATATTCTATTTAATCAATGTAATCTATGTTCTATGTGCCGTATTAGTCAATTAAATAGTCAATATATGTCGGATCTTTGTTCGCCCTAAGAAAGACGGATGGGGTCCGAGGAAATAGAAGTGAACTTGCTCGCTGGTTCCCCCTCCCCTTAGCCCTGGAGACATTCAGACAAAGCGGGGAGTCAAGTCAAGCAAGAACTCATTCATTACCACACAGAAAGCATCTTTTAAAGGGAAAAACTGCGTGGCATGGAAGGGGAAGGAAAGGAACCAACCAATCACTGAAAAGGTCACATCCTATCATGCACCTAAGCTTTATCCAATCAGATTTTAAGGTAAACAACTCCGGCTGTGACCTCTCAACTTCCTCTCACCGCCATCTTTTTTTGCCCATGTGCCCCACAAATACATGAATCAAACAAAAAATAAAATGAATAACTACATTGAACGCAATATGGAATCAACCTATGAATGTAAATATAAATTATATATTTAAAATGTACACAAATAGGATGTATTGTAGTGCTGGGGATCGATTTCAGACCTAAGGAACAGACATGAATTTCTTGACTTCAAGAAGGCTAGCTTCCCCTTTCCAAACATTGCAACAGAGTTACCCAGACCATGAGTTCCGATCCCAGTCCCGGCAGAAAAAATGGCACCTTTATACCATGTGACACCCAATTCTTAGGTATTTCATTATGCCTCCAGTTAATGAATGTGATTGTTTAAATGCTTCATAAAGTATTGATTAAAATCGATCAGTGTTCTCTAATATAGTTGTGTATAATTTTATCCTAGAATTATTTAAGAACTGTCCATTCAATCATAACATACATCACATTCCACTGGTATTCATATAGATAGGAATGAGTTTCTAAGGATGTCTTTCCATTTGCATGTGGCAGGACCAGGATTCCAACTGTGGGCTCCAGCTCCCACCACTTAATCCCAAGGATAGGGAACTCACTGGTCTGTCCAAGAACAGAAATACCAATGATTAGGCAGGCACCATTGGCTCTCAGCAGTCCTCATTGATGCTTACAAGGCTGTGATAGGAGGATCATGTTCAAAGTCACTTTAGGCAAGAAAGTCCTTGAGACCCCTGTCCAACTTCAGTGCCAACAAAGCCAGAAGTAGAGCCATGTGGCTCCAGTGGTAGAGGGCTAGCCTTGATCAAAAGCAGTTCACAGACTGCACAGATCCTGAGTTCAAGATCTGGGACTGGCAACAAACAGACATACACAACAATCTCTGCAGCCATCCTCTTGTCCCCAGATCACCCTCTTGTCCTCAACTGAATTGGACAGAGTTCCCTGGGAAAAGGGCTGGGGGAGCTGCTGTCATCTTGACTCCATCCATTTTGCCTGCATCACAAGATTCGCACCACACCCCCATGCTTTCATGGTTCTTTCTGAGCAAGGGGATACAACAATTGTGGCCACGCCCACATTCCATGCTGTCCAGCACCAGGATTCCCTCTGTTGGTTGACACCACCACTAGCAGTTGAGGAAGGTAGAGGTTACTGAGTGGTGAGCAAGAACTCTAGTCCACTTTGGAGCAGAGTCGAAATTGACGTCCTAGTCAGTGAGTGGGAGAATAGAGGATTTCCCAGAGCCTAGGAACGTGGTCAGCCCATCTTTCCCATACCAGAGCTCAGATGTCTGAAACAAGAATCCATGAGAGCTGTGGGCAAGAAACCAGAATACCGGCAGAAGAATTCTCCCATCAGACCTGCAACATTCAAGAAACCAAAGAACACGAAAAAAGGGGGGGTCTTCAAGACAAACACCAGTAGGGAAGGTGATTCACCAGAGGGTCCAGCCAAAGGTGATGCTGACTGCGGGACTCCCTTGCCTTTGGACACAGTCATAGTCACCAGGGTCCAGAGTGTCAAGGGTCCCTATAGCACCAAGGATCTTTAGATGGTGCCTGCCCTGGACCACAGCAAAAGAAGAAACCAGGTATGCTGTGCCAAGATCCAACCACTGAAGCTGGAAAAGACTGACCTGCAGGATCGACGGGAGAAACAGAGGGACAAGATAGCCCAGGTGCACGAAGTACCAAAAACAGAGCTAGACATCCAAAAGCCACCCATACAGAGGTTGGTTTTAGCAGAAAGCAATTTACAATTTGCACTGGGCTAGTGAAGCAGGAGGCCAACGACAGAGAAATGGAGCAAGAAGCTCTCACCAGCCACCTGCAGGCCACAGGGTGTAAAGTGTTGGAGCTGGAGATAGCAGTCGCTGCTGCACAGAAGGAGACAGAAATGTTCTTCATACAGCTGAATGATGTGACATTTCAACTCAAGGAAAAGACCAGAAGCTTCAATGACCTGGAGCAATTGAACACAGAGTTGCAGGAGAAGCTGGAAGCGATCTGGACAAAGAAGAGCAACAGGAAAAACAGAATCTGCAAGTTTCAACAAGTGCTGGTGGGGCGTGAGGTAAAGAGACTACTGGAAAACCTGAGCTGGATGGTGACTTCAGCAATTCTGGAAAGAGACACCTTGATGGAGAGCCTGAGCATTGAGAGGTCCACATGGAAGGAGGAGGCTCAGTGGCTGACCAAGCAGTTGAACCAACTGTCAGAGGAGAAGGAGCAAAGGGCGAGGCAGGTGCTAGCCTTAGAGAATGAGCTGGAGCAACTGAGAAGGATGCAGGCAGAGCCTCGGCCCTCCACAGGACCATCTCAGGCCGAGTGGCAGTTGCAGGCCCAGGCCTACTGCATGCAGATGGAGTTGAAAAACCTGGAGGAACAACTTCACATCCAGGTCCAGGAAAACCAGAGGCTCGGGCTCCAGAATGTGGAGCAGCGGGAGCAAATATGGAGACTGGATGAGAAGGCCAAGGATTGGCAGTAGATCCCCGAGACCCCACGATGCGCATGTGTGTGTGACCCATAGATAGAGCAGGCCCTGCTGAGGGATGCTCTCCACAAGGTGAGCTATGAGAAGGAGGAGCTCACCAGCATTCTGGAGCTCAGAGCCACCTGTGAGCAACACATTGCCTCCAATGAGCAGCTGAACTCCAAGAAGGAGGCCCTGCAGCAGCACTTGCAGAGGCAGAGCCAGCTGCTAGAGCAGCTGAAGCAAGTGCAGGCCCGACCAACTGGGGGAAGCACGTGGTGCCCCCAAAGTGGCAGGATACTCCCAAGTTCCTAGAAGTGACCAGACCACAGGAGGAGCACCTGCAGGCCCAGCTGAGCCTGGCTTTCACTGGGGAGGGGAAGTTGTGGGCCCTGGAGAAGCAATAGTTGAGGAGGTGACTCCTCCACAAAGTGAGCATCGCAGAGGATGGAGACATGCCCCAGACCTACAAGGCTGTGGCTCTGCAAGTGCTCTCAGAGGCTGAGATCCACAGGAGGAAACTCCTGCTGCAGTAGCAGTGACCCCAGTGCAGTTGCATGGCCAATCCTGCAGCTCAGTGTCTGACAGAGCTGGAGGCACAGGCACCCCCGCCCCGTGAGCTGCCACCACAGCCGGCTTGGGGATGGGAATTGGGACACGTGGGTGTCCGAGAAGAAAATCTGCCTCGTCCACGACTTGTATGATGAAGTGGACATCCATAGTCCCGCGGATGAGCTCCACAATCAATGCAGCAAGTTGTTGGCAGCACACATCCACAAATGTCAAGGAGTCCCTTGTGGCATGTAAGGAGCAAATGTTCGTCCTGGATGAGCTGTGTCAAGAGAAAGCCAAGCGTGTGTGCCGGCTCACACAGGAGAAGATGGAGAAGAAGAAAGAGCTGCAGGAGCTGCTGTTACTCCTCGCAGGGGAAGGAGTGGACAGTGGGCTCCAGATGCCAGCACAGGCTGAGCCCTCCCCCCCACTGCTCCAGATGCCTCAGGCTCCAGGGTGGGTGAAATGAGTGAGGAGCACAAAGGTTTTGAAGAATTGCAACTTTAAGACAACTTGGACACTGCCAGAGTAGTGGTCGGGGTTCACTACCTCGTAGATGACTCCCCCACAGAGCACGTTCTACAGCAGATGACCCACACCCAGAGCAGCCTAGAGCTCATGGACTTGGGCAAGGAGCACTCCCTCCTATTCTTCCGTAGACTGATGTGGATGATGACTCGCTATGAGAAATACTGACTCTCAAAAGCCAAGGCAGCCACCAGAAGTGGGTGGCCAGGTGGCCTTCTCTCAGGCCTCCATCTGCTGTGAGATGGGAAGGGTATACTTCAGGTCAGGTAGGGCAGAGGCTGCCGGGAAGCAGCCCCAATTCAAGGGACATCTAATGGCCCATTGGTGGCCAGGGAAGAGACCCATGTTATGCTTATCCCAAACATTAAATTGTTTTCAAGGGGAAGAAAAGCCTACAACAAAGATTTGTTCTCCCAGTCCTGGGGCTTGAACTCAGGGCCTAGCTACTTTCCCTGAGCTCTTTTTTTTTTATCAAAGCTGGCACTCTACCCATTGAGCCCCACCTCCCCTTTCAGCTTTTTCTGTGTGGAATTGAACCCAGGGTGTCAGGCATGCTAGGCGACCACTCTACCACTGAGCCACATTCTCAGCTAGGATGATTCTCCCCCCTCCCAAACCCATATGGCCATTCCTCAGATAAATAGGAAGGAGAGGCTAGGATGAATATGAAGCACAAGTATGGTTCACAGAGAAATACTCCCCTGTCTCTTTGACCTCCTTAGTTGAAGTTTCTCTTCTACCATTTAGGGATGAGAGAGGGAGAGGGAGTCCTGAGAGAGGAGTACCAAGAAGAATAGTGCCCTGAGCCCCACAGCCTACCCCACACAATTCAATGTGGAGTCTACACTGTCTCCCTATCACTTCAAACTCAGGATGAAATAAAGATCAGATTTGTCCTTAGCCCACACACAGGGTAGCAGCTCCTAGTCCCAGACCAACTTCCACCTCTGACTGCCCCGCCACAATGGTGTCGGTGATGACCTCATGCATAGATTCCAGGAAGAAGGTCTATGGCAAAGGACAAAAGCAGCAGGGTGAGCAGGGGAAGGAGCTGGGGCAATTGCTCTGGGATCTTCCTCCTTGGAGCCCTCCCATCAAGCCAAATCCATGCTGACCCAAAGTAGGGCCAAGGCCAGAGTGTGAGAAAAGATGGAGAAGCATGGTACTAAAGGAGGTACTGCTTTGTCTTGGAGCAGTTGAAAATTCCAATTATATTTGGCCCATGCCAATCCCAAAGCCAACATGCAATGCCTCTCCTTGTTGTTGTTGTCCCTGAGTGCTGTCCCTGAGGTCTTTTTCTCAAGGCTGGCACTCTATCACTTGAGCCACAGGGACTCTTCTTGTTTTCTGATGATTCATTGAGGATAAGAGTCTCACATACTTTCCTGCCCAGGCAGTCTTGGCACCATGATCCTCCAGATCTCAGCTTCCTGAGTATCTCAGATGACACATATGAGCCACCAGTGCCCAGCATGTGATACCTTTTGAAGGCATCTTGGCAAGTCTGTAAAAGGAGCCAAAAAGGGCCTGGATAGACCATGACCCAATCAAGGAGCTGGGATGGGGAAGACTGACCTTCTAGCCATCCTGTTCCCCAAAATTAAAGATGCCAGATGGTGTTGGATGCATCAAACACCTGATGGCCAACAGCCATCAGGCTTAGTTGTGAAAAGGTAGAGAATATCCAAAGATAGCAGTGTCAAAATCTCTTATTTTGCATGCATGTGGTGTGTGTGTGTGTGTGTGTGTGTGCGTGCGTGCGTGCGTGTGTGTGTGTGTGTGTGTTTGTGTGTGTGTGTGTGAATTCAGGGCCTAGGCTCTATTCCTGAGTTTTCTTGCTCAAGGCTAGTGCTCTGCCACTTGAGCCACAGCCCCACTTGCTTTTTGATGGTTAATTGTAGGTAAGAGTCTCAAGGACTTTCCTGTCCAGGGTGGCTTTGAAGCATGATGGTGGCCCCAGTGAAGCAAGAGTAAACACAACTCGCAGGGACAATGCCTATAGAGGGAGACTCCTGCTACCTGGTGGCCAAATGGGGGACATGCGGCCCCTTGCCATAATCCTCTAGAGTTCAATTGAGGGAAGTGACCATGGCTAAGCTGACTCTTGCTCACCCTGTGTGCTGATGCCAGAGCAGATCTGTTCCACCCTAGGCCAAGAGCAGGCATTACCTGGTGTGACATGTTGCAGCTCTTGCCCCTCCTGGCCCAGAACCATGGTCTGAGACATGGATTTACTACTGCTCAGATCCACATTGCACCCATGACATGCCATTCTGATGTTCTCCATGCCCCAAGACTCTACCCTTCTCTGGTAGTGTGGCCAGCTCTGTAAGCAATGGCCTCCAAACAGACTGCTCCCAAGACTTGTACGACACCTAGACATTGGGAGACCCTCAGGGGCCCACTGGAAAGTACTCTACCTAGAGCCACAGAGCGAGGTCCAAGCAGACCAAGGGTTGGTCATGGGCTTGAACTCTGGGCCTGGACGCTGTCCCCCAGCTCTTCAGCTTACCACTTGAGCTACAGAGCCCTTCTGGTTTTCTGGAGGTTCCTTGGAGGTCAGAGTCTCCAAGACTTTCTTCCCTGGGCTGGCTTGGAACCGCAATCCTCACATCTCAGCCTCCTGAGGAGCTAGGAAGACAGGCGTAAGTCACCAGTGCCCGGCTGATCTGGCCTTTCACCACACTGTACTAGGAGCTCCTGAAAGCTTTTCTTTATTTTTTCGTGCCAGTACTGGGGCTTTAACTCAGAGTCTGGGCTCTGGTCTCTTAACTTTTTCCCTCAAAGTTAGCACTCTGCCACTTGACCCACAGCTCCACTTCTGGCTCTTGGTAGTTAATCAGGAAGAAGAGTTTCACTAGCTTTCCTCCCCTGAGCTGGCTTGACCCATGATCTCTGATTTCAGTTTCCTAAGTAGCTAGGATTTACAGGGGTTGAGCTATTGCTGGCATTGGGCTAGAACCTTTTCTTAAGCAAGGGTCCTTCCCTGCGTTTTCCCTGACTCCTCCATGCAAAGGAGGTCTAAGGGTCAGGAGCTCTAAAAAATAGGCTTCTAGCCACAGGAAATGGCTGGGGTCCATGGTGAAAAGTCAAGTTGATCTTCCCCCTGGGCCTAATTCTGGGACCCCATCCTCTGCCCTGTGACGCAAGTACAAACATTGACCCAGCATTGAACGTCCTGCCAGACTTTTCTGTAGTAACAGAACCTTCATTCTACCCATAACACCTGCTCTACAGCATTCCTCAGGACCTTTGCCCATGCTGTACTTCTGCCTGAGGCTCTCTGTCCACATCTTAGAAGTCCTGTGGTATTTGGCCCTGGTTATATCACCTCCTGGAGCAAGTGTTTCCTTCCCTTCTTCCTCTTTTTAAATATTGAGTTGCTAGAAATGGAACTTGTGCAGGCTGACTGGCAAATGCTCTATCATGGTGTGTGTGAGTGTGTGTGTGTGTGTGTGTGTGTGTGTGTGTGTGTGTGTGTGTGTGTGTGTGTGTGTGTGTGTGTGTGTGTGTGTGTGTGTGTGTACCATTCCTGGGGTTTGAATTCATGGCCTGGATGCTATCCTATCCCTGAGCTTTTATGATCAAGTCTAGCCTTCTACTACTTGAACCACAGTTCTACTTCTGGCTTTTTGGGTTTTTAATTGGAGAATAGTGTCTCATATAGACTTTCCTGCTTGCAATGGGGATTCTCAGATCTCAGCCTCCTGAGTAGCTTACAGGGGTGAGCCACCAGCACCTGCCCTCTACCCTACTGCTTACCTATATCCTCGGCCCTCCTCTGAGTCCCAGAAAAAATATGTCTCACCAGGCTCATTTTTTTGACAGTCTTGGGGCTTGAACTCAGGTTCTGTGCAGGTTCCTGAGCTTATTTACTCAAGGCTAGCACTCTATCAATTAAGCCACAGTGCCACTTTTGGCTTTTTCTCTTTCTGTGGTACTGAGGAATTGAACCCAGGACTTAGTGCATACTAGGTAAGCACGCTACCACTAAGCCATATTCGCAGCCCAAATCCCACTTCTATGAGAGTGGGATTTATTGGCATACCTCTTTTGGTATAGAAATAGCTTACTATTTCATATTTTTGCCAAGATTTGGGACGAGCCTATGACTTAGCAATGAGGAATGATTAATTAGTGATAGCCACCAGGCCCCAGAGGTCTAGGCTCACATCCTGCAGAGGGATAGAGAATTTGGAGCCAGAACCTTCGAAAACTCCTACAATGTAGGAACTGTGGTCTCCTTGGAGGCAGTGACTGTGTGCTATGTATCCCGATGGGACACCTCAGCCAGAACATAAGACTTCAGTTATTAAATGGCAGAGAAGGATGCTTTGTTCAAGCTGCTGGCTCAGACTTAGTACTCTCTGAGGGCTTTTCCATGCTTGCCCAGGTTGGGGGGCTGGGCATGGGCAACCTGCTGAATATCCATCATCCATCCATCATCATCCATACACAGAAACATGGAATTATTGCCTCCTTTTAGGGGGGAGGGGGCAGTTCTGGGTTTGTACTATGAGCTTAGGCCCTGTCCCTGAGCTCCTTTTGCTCATGTGTAGTACTCTGCCCTTAAGCCACAGCCCCATTCATGTTTTCCTTTCCTGTGATCTCTTAGAAATTAGAGTGTGGCGGGCTTTCCTGCCCTGGCTGAATTCAAATTGGCATTCTCTACATCTCAGCCTCCTGAGGAGCTAGTATTACAGGCAAAAGCCCCTGGCTCCTGGGTTTCGTTTCTCCTTATTGTTCTTTTTTGTAATTGTAACAATCTGAAATCTTCACGGTGTCAATCCAATGGTTTGCATCCGAAGTAAACTACCCAGGCCTGGAGTTCGAATGCTAGGACTGCCACCCACAAATGGAAGGAGATTCTAACAGACTCATTCCTATTCATGTGAATGATAATGGAATGTTATACAAGTAATAAATAAATTTTCAGTTAATTCATGATTCTATTCTATTCTAATTCATGCCACACAAAAATTATTGGATTAATATCTTCCATTCTAGATCCATGCTATGATTCCCCTAATGGAAGGATATTGACTAATTTTTAATTAACGCTTTTCTAAGTATTACATGGAGGCATAATTTAATAACTAATAATTGGTATAAATCCATACAAATGGAATGCTATAAATGTAACAATTAAATTAGTAGTGCATGATTATATTATAAAATTATACACAACAATTTTCAATTAGTACTTTATTATGTATTCAATCATGATACTTTGAAAAGGAAGGAATAATTTAATTGCCAATAATGGTGAGTAATATTGTATATGCAATTTCATAGTATACAGACATCTCTTTCTTGTTTTATGCATCTACATCTATCTATCTATCTATCTATCTATCTATCTATCTATCTATCTATCTATCTATCTATCTATCTATCTATCTATCTATCTATCTGTCTGTCTGTCTGTCTGTCTGTCTGTCTGTCTGTCTGTCTGTCTATCTACGAATCTACACATTTATCTGTTTATACACTTGTCACTCCTAGGGCTCAGTTGTAGAATGCTCGCCTAGTATGTACAAAGCCCTGGATTCCTCACTACCATGTGCACACAGAAATCCAGAAGTTGTACTGTTGCTCAAGTAGCCGAGCACTAGCTTTGAGCATGAAAGCTGAGGGACTGTGTCTAGTCTCTTATTCAAGACACAGGAATGGTACCAATAAAATATGGAATGTTCTGACTGCAACTACATAAGGATAGCACTGCAAATACCTCATCACAGAGCAAGCCTTGAGTCTGGTGCTGACAGCTGCCATCTAACCTGAATTAGTCAGAGGTAAACTGCTGCAACCCAGCTCCACAGAACCAGATGCTGCTGGCTTGCTCACCCCTGTCATCCAATATACTTGGAGGCTAAGATCTGACACTGGTGGGTTTAAAACCCACCCTGGCAGGAGGTCTGCAAAACTCTGAGCTGTGGCTCAAAGTGATAGAGCTCTAACCTTGAGCTAACTATCTTAGGACAGTACCCCTAACCTTCCAGTGCAATCCCTGTGTCTGACTCCACCTCCCCCCCAAAAAGCCACCCCTCTAAATCATTAGATGTGAACTTTGTGTGGCTTGGGATGTGTTTCTCAAAGAATGATAATACTGATGAAAACACCCTAATTCTAATGACAGTGTGTGGGATAGAGCTATGTGATGAGTCCTTCAGGAGGTGCTGTGGGCTGAGTCCTTCACAGGGTGCATTTTTTTCATCTGTTTCTTATAAGAGCTCCACAAGTAAGATGATTGTGTAGATGAGAAACTTGAGGCTCAGATATGTCCCCATGTCAGGGCCAAAATTATGTATGTACCGAACTCTAGTGAGTTGTCTCCATCAGATAATTGTTTTGGTTTATTTTTCTCAGTCATTAACCTAGAACTCAGGGCCTAGCCACTGACCATTCCCTGTTGGGCTCATGGCTAGCACCTTACCACGTGGAGCCAAGAACCTCCTTGCAACAGAGTGTTACAGTCTAGGTATCTGTAGCTGAGGTTTGTCATCCTTCCTACTCAGGAAGCTTAGATATGATGATCTCCATTCCAAACTCTCCCAGACACAAAAGGTCCCATAAGTCTATTGTCTCCTATTCACCACTTAGAAATTTGAAGTGGAAGCTGGACGCTGGTGACTTGCACCTGTCATCCTAGCCACTCAAGAGCCTGAGAGCTGAGGATCACAGTCCAAAGCCAGGCTGGGAGGAAATTCCTTGAGAGGCTTCTCTTCAGTGAACTACCAAAATCCTGCAGGTGTGCTGTAGCTCAAGTGATAGGCTGCTTGGCTTTAAATGAAGAGCTCAAGGATAGCTCCCAGGCCTAGACTTCAATTCCTCCAACTTTCAAGAAAAGAAAGAAAGAAACTTGAAGTGCAGTTCTGGGATGTGTCTTAGGGGTAGAGTGCTTTGCAGGTATGAATCCTTGGGTTTGATTCCTTAGTAAAACATCACTAGAAAAAAGCTTGAAGTAGCTGTGTGGCTCAATTGGTAGAGTGCTATCCTTGCACAGGAGTAACTCAGGTACAGTGTTCAGGTCCTGAGTTCAAGCTCCAGGACAAGTGTTTGCACACACACACATGCACACACACACACATACACACACACACACACACACACACACACACACACACTCACACACACACACAGATACCAGAATTGAAGCTGTGATACCAAATGGTAAAATTCTGAGCTCATGGTCAGCACCCAGGCCCCGTGTTCAACCCCAAAACCCAGCCACCCAGGGCCCATTTAGGAGAGGTCAAAGGTTTCAAAACCTGATGAGCTTGGAAGCATTGTGATATTAGACATATGGTTGGATTTAGCAAGCTTGCAGAAATCTAGGAAGGCACTGTTGCCAATAATGAATCATTGTATTAGGTTCAGCTCCCTTATTTTCTGTCAGAAGGACCGTTGAATTAATTGTAGTAGGTTATTTCAACACTGGAACATAGTATAACAAACACACGATAAGTACAGGGAACTTGGCCTGCCACGGGAGGTGGCACAAATGAAGGCTTTCTGTCAAAATGAAATACTGGGGAGAGTGATAGCTTGGGGTACAAAGAGGAATTTTTCTCCTAGCCTTCAGAGCCTGCCCACACTCCTCCTCATTAATTGTCCTGGATGGAGTTGTTTGTTACACAGCTGTACAGGAGTGAGGCTTTTTGTCTGCCTGTTCCAACAATGAAGCAGATTTTCTCCAGCAGCCTGGGGTGTGGAGAAAACCTCAGGCTACTCTGGAAACAGTGAGGAGAGTCCCGGAACATGCACTGTCTTGTAAACACTCTCTGTGCTATGAAATCATTCTATTTAAAGCAAATTTCCTAGCTGTGTGCCTTTCATCATAGGGACTCTGGACATTCACAGATAGAAATGCATGCATACATACAAGGGGAGACATGGAGTTACTTGTGTGTGTGTTTATTTTTTGGCAGGTCCGGGGGTGGTATTAGGAGCCTAAGCACTGTCTCTGAGCTCATTTTGCTCAAAGGTAGCCCTCTGCCCTTTATTCACAACCCCATTCATGGCGATCTTTTATTCCTGTGATCCCTCAGAAGTTAGAGTGCTGTAGACTTTCCTGTCCTGGCTGAATTCAAACGGGCATTCTCTACCGCTCAGACTCCTGAAGAACTAGGATTACAGGCAGGAACCTTTGACACCTGGCTTTCTTTTCTTCTTGTTCTTTTTTTTCATTGTGACAAAATGAAATCTTCACAGTGTCATTCTAATGGTTTGCATTTCGACGTAAACTACCCAGACCTGGAGTTCAAATGCCAGGACTCCCACCTACACATGGAGGGAGATCTTGAGAAAAGCTTTCCTATTCATGTGAATGCTTAATGGAATGTTATAAAAATAACAATTAAATTTGTAGTTAGTTCATGTATATTATTTAATTATATATACATTACTAACAATTGTTGATAAATTATCCCTTACTTTAAGTATTATGGTTGAATACATAACAAAGTATTAATTGCAAATTAGTCATTGTACTATAATTATTGTGTAAAATTTTATAATGTAATCATACACTACTAATGTAATTGTTACTTTACAACATTCCATTCATATGGATATATAAAAAAGTAGTGGATTATGTCTTCCATTCTAGCACCGTAGTATGATTATCCCAATTAAAGAATACTGACTACTTTTACATTAATGCTTTAATAAATATTCAACCATGATACTTCATTAAGTGGAGGCATAATTTAATAATAATTCACAATATATATAATTTAATATCCTCTTATTGTCTCTCTCTTATATATATTGCAAACTACACATCTATCTAACCAGTTATCTAACCATCTATATCTATACCTACATCTACATCTATATCTATATATATAAGTCACAATTATGGCTTGTTCCCAGGGTCTCAGAACTGGCTGGTAGCTCAGTTTGCCAAAGGCTTTTGTTCTACAACTGACCCGTTCACAAGTTCGGCATTATGGGCTGTGAGTTCAAATACCAACATGGCCAAAATATTATATGTGGAGTAAGAAGCAAATTTTGACACATACTTTTTTTCCTTCTCTGTGAAAGTCCTGGGTCTTAGTATGATGTATAATCCACATGCAAATATATCCATGTGATGATATGTAATAAATATAATAAATGGTATATATGTAATAAACTAAAATAAAACATAAGGGTAATAAATGTCATATGGAGTAACCCCATGTATGTAAATATATCTCATATATGAATATTATTTTTATCAGTGCTGGAGCTTGAATTTGGGCACTGGAAACTGGGCTGAAATTCTTGTCTTCAATGATGGTGAGCTTCCTCTTCCCCCACAGTGCCACAGATTTACCTAGACTCTGAATTCAAATCACAGGCCTGCCAGAAAAATGATCAAAATTCCAACAAGGGCCTTAATTTCTTTTGGCCAGGATTAGGGCTTGAGCTCAGCTCGGGCAACTCTGCCTCAGCTTTGATCATCCTGGGCTGGGGTGCAGCATCTGGACCCACAGTCCTTCCTGAGATCCTAGGACCCAAGTTCAAATCTTGGGACTGGCAAAAAAAAATGGAGAAGTGCTGGGAAGGTGGCTCAGTTATAGATTGCTTGCCTTGCATGCATAAGACCCTGGTTTCGATTCCTCAGCACCACATAAGCAGAAAAAAGCAGGAAGCAGTGTTATGGCTCAAGTGATAGAGCAATAGCCTTGAGCTGAAGAGTTGGGGAACAGCACCCAGACCCAGAGTTCTGGCCCCAAACAGAAAAAATAGAAAAAATATAGTGCCGGGAAAAAAAGGAGAAGGATAAAACTGGGAAGTTCCAGAAAGCAGTTTTACATTGCTTTTTCCTTTACAACCATCCTGGGTCTAAATATCAGGGGCCGTAAAGTGTACATGACCTTGCACTGTTGAACTTTGGTGGGTTATCAGGGAAGCCGTAGCCAAAACCAGCAACCTAGGCCCAGCGTGCGAATCCCAGGACTGCCACCTATCAACGGCGGGAGATCCTAAGAAAAGTATTCCAATATACATCCATATGAATGGAATGTTGTAAAGTAACAATTACATTACTAGTGTATGATTACATGATAAAATTATACACAATAATTATAGTACATTGACTAATTTACAATTAATACTTTGTTATGTATTCAACCATAATACTTAAATAAATTAAGGGATAATTTATCAATAATTGGTAGTAATATCATATATATAATTAAATAATATACAGACATCTCTGTCTTGTTTTATACATACATATATACATACATACATACATACATATATACATACATACATATATGCTTATATATATGTATGTAACAATCTATCTATCTATCTATCTATATCTATATCTATATATATTTCTACACTTGTCATTCCTGGGGCTCAGTAGTAGAGTGCTCGCCTAGTATGTATGAAGCCCTGGGTTCGATTCCACACTATCATATGCACAGAAAAAGCCAGAAGTACTGCTTTGAGCATGAAAGCTTAGGGACTGTGTCCAGGCCCATATTCAAGGCCCAGGACTGGCACCAGAAACAAGTTAGAATGTTCTAACTGCAAGAATAGAAGGCCATGATTTCAAATACCTCCTCAAAGATCAAGCTGGTAGTCTGAAGCTGATGGCTGTCATCTAAATTGACTTAGACAGAGGTCAACAGCTGCAACCCAGCATCATGGAACCAGACACTGCTGGCTCACCCCTAGCTGCTCAGAGGGTGAGATCAGACTCTGGTGGGTTGAAAACTCAGCCCTGCCAGGAAATCTGCTAGACTCTGAGCTGTGCCTCAAAGTGGTAGAGCTCTAGCCTTGAGGAAAAGGTCTTAGGACAGTACCTCCAACCTATGAGTGAAATCTCCTAGGCTGATGGCCCTCCCCACAAAAAAAGACTCCTCTAAACTGTTAGATGTGAATACTTGTGCAGTTTGTGATCTGTATCTGAAAGAATGGTGATAAGTACCCTAATTCTAATGACAGTTTGTGGGATACAGCCATGTTATGAGTCCGTCCTGGGGTGTTGGGTGTTGAGTCCTTCACGGGGTACTGGGTCGTTCATGGGGTATTGTGTGCTGAGTCATTCACAGGGTACTATGTGCTGAGTCCTTCACGAGTTGTATTCTTTCATCTGGTCCTTATAAGATCTACATAAGTAAGATGATTGTGCAGATGAGAAAGTCGAGGCTCAGATATGTCCCCAAAGCAGGGCCAAATTTATGTATATACTGAGCTCTATTGCCTTGTCTCCTATAGACAATTGTTTTGGTTTAGTTTTCTATATCATGAACCTTGAACTCAGAGCCTAGGTGTTGGCTTTCTTCTTGGGTTCATGGCTAACGTTCTACTATGTGGAGCCAAGTACCCCCTTGCAGCAAAGTGTCACGGCTTAGGTCTCTTTAGCTGAGATCTATCATCCTGCCTGCTCAGGAAGCTGAGGATCTTGGTACCTTTTCCCCTTGGTGGTTGCGTGGCTCTGATGCTCCTTTAGTCTTGATGTAATGATGCCAGAGAGATGTTTGTATCTGGAAATGAGCACATCTCTATCCAAGGACATTTAAAGTACTTTTTAAAAATACTTTTGAAAGTGATTTTAAAATATTCTAATGACATTTTCAAAAAGTTTGTTAATTTCTGCTCTCGAAATTAAAGTCACTAAATTATGGAGTTAAAAAAAATTATCCCAGATCACGGACAAAAGCCAGCCTGGGGAGGAAATTCCTTGAGATGGTTATATCCAATAAACCATCAGAAAACCTAAAGAGATGCTGTAGCTCAAGTTGCAGTGCACTAGACATGAGCTGAAGAGCTCAGAGACAACACCCAGGCCCAGATTTGAACTCCTCCAACTTACAAGAAAAAAAAAGAAACTTGTAGTGGAGAGCTGCGATTGTTTCTTAGGGGTAAACTGCTTTACATGTGTGAAACCCTGGGTTTGATCCACATCCCTAGAAAAAAAAGGCTGAAGTGGCTGTGTTAATCAAGTGGTAGAGTGCTGTCCTTGGACAGGAGAAACTCAGGTACAGTGGTTAGGTCCTGAGTTCAAGCACACACACACACACACACACACACACACACACACACACACACACACACACACACACACACACACGGAGGTACCATTGCCAATAATGAATCATTTCATTAGGTTCAGATCCCTAATTATCTGCCAGAAGGACTCTTGAATTAATTTTAGCAGTTTGGTTTAACACTGAAACACAATCTTACAATGATAGGATGAGTGCAGGAACTTGGCCTGCCATTGAAGTTGCACAAATGAAGGCTTCTTGTCAAATCAGAGCACTGGGGTTGGCGCTGGTGGCTCACGCTTCTAATCCTAGCTACTCAGGAGGCTGAGATCTGAGGATCACGGTTCAAAACCAGTTTGGGCAGGAAAGACTATGAGACTCCTATCTCCAATAAACCACTAGAAAACCGAAAGTGGCTCTGCAGCTCCAGTGGTAGAGCGCTCGCCTTGAGCTGAAGAGTGCAGGGACAGTGCCCAAGCCCAGAGTTCAAGCCCCATTACCGACCAAAAAACAAAATCAAAAACAAAAAAAAACAGAGCACTGGGGAGAGAGATAGCTTGGGGTATAAAGAGGCCTTTTTCTCCTGACCTTCAGAGCCTGTCCGTACACATCCTCAATAATTGGCCTGGATGAATTGTTTGTTACACAGCAGTACAGGAGTCAGGCTTTTTGTCTGCCTGTTCCAACAATGAAGCAGACTTCCTTCAGCAGCTGGGGTATGGAGAACCCCTCAGGCTACACTGGGAACAATAAGGGGAGCCCCAGAACATGCACTGTCTTGAAAGCACTCGCTGTACTATGAAATCATTCTATTCAAAGCAAATTTCCTAGCTGGCTACATTTCTTCATAGAGACTGTGATGTTCACTGATATAAATACAGGCATACATACACAGACATATGGAGTTACTGGCTCTTTTTTTGTGGCACGTACTGAGACTTGAACTGTGAGCCTAGACATTTTCACTGAGCTCCTTTTGCTCAAGGAAGCATTTTATTGTGTCTTAAACCATGATTACCCTAGGCTGGGGTGCAACATTTACACCCACAGATAATCCAGGGATTCTAAGACCCGAGTTCAACTCTCAGCGCTGGCAAAAATACAACAAGCAAACAAAAATGTAGGAGGAAAAATCAGGAAGTTTTACATAACAGTTTTACCTTTGTTTCCTTAGCACTGTGACCCTCCTGGGCCTCAATGACTTAGCTTGATAATTGTATGTGAGCTTGCATTGATGAAGGCTTAGGGCTCTCAGTGAAGCCTGAGCCCAACCTAGACACCTAGGCTCTGAGTTCAATCCTGGGATTTCAATCCTGGGACTGCCACCTACACATGGCTGAAGATCCTAGGAAACTTATTCCTATATATAGGAACACTAATAGAATGTTTGAAATGTATTAACTGAATTACTAATTAGCTAGTCATTACAGTTTAAGATTGTATTCAATAAATATAGGTCATTGATTAATACTTTATAAGTCTTCTTCTATAATTGATTAATGGAGGCATAATTTTATACTAAATAATTGGTAGTAATATAATATATAGAAATAAGATAAAGGGATCATCCTTTATATAGGGTTATACATTAGAGTCTGCATAAATGTCTATCTGTCTCTCTCTGTATACATTTATAGATGCATACACATTTGTAAATACACATACACATACACACACACACACTGCAATCTAAACATCTATCTGTTTTTATATTGGCCATTCCTAGGGCTTGATCTCAGGTCCTCAAATTTGCCCGCCAACTTCTCTTGCATCAGACTGGTGTGCTAACATTTACCCATTCATGAAGTGGGCCTGCTAGGGACTGAGTTTAAGTCACAAAACTGCCAAAAACTTAATCCTGGCGGAGAGCCAATTGTCCCACTTGTTTTCCTTATCTGTGAAATTTCTGGGACTCAGGAATGATGTAGAATACATAGGCACATCTATGTCTTATGTAATAGGATGCAAAAAAATGTTATAAGTGTAGTCATACTCACTAAAGTACATAAGAAATAATTAAAACACAAAATAAAATTAATACACTAACCGCAATATGCAGTAAATATATGTAGGTAAATATAAATCTTGTATTTAAAATATATACGAATATTAATTTTTCGAGTGCTAGGACTTGAATTCAGGCCCTAGGAACAAGCCTGAATTTCTTGTCTTCCAGAAGGGTGATCTTCCCCATCCCTCACAGTGCTGCAGATTTACCCAGACACTGAGTTCAATTCCCAGGCCTGGCAGAAAAAATGGTGTGAATTCCAAGCCAAGGAGCCTCATAATTTTTAAAATATTTTTAATGTATGTATGTATGTATGTATGTATGTATGTATATATGTATGTATGGATGGATGGATGGATAGATGTATGGATGTATGGATGTATGGATGTATGTTTGTAGGTATTTTTATTTTGTCAAGCACAGGGCTTGAACTCATGTTGTGGCAATTCTGCCTCAGCTTTGATTACTCTAGGCTGGGGTGTAGCCACTGGACCCACAGCCGAACCTGGGTTCCTGGGCCCCAAAGTCTGACAAGAAAATCAATAATTAATGCGACATAGAACAAAAAAAACTGGCAACTTGCAAATGGCTGCCGGTTTTACATTTGTTTGCTTGCAAGGTATCCATCATGTCTGAATAACACTGCTGAAAAATGTTGGTAACCTGGCATTGCTGAAGGCTGGCGGACTACCAAGGAAGCCATAGGCCAACATGGCAACATAGGTCCTATGTTTGAAGCCCGGTCGTGACCCCTTCCAAAGGTGGGAAATCCTAAGAATCTCCTTCCTATTCATAGGAATACCGACGGAAGATTATGAATGGCAAGGTTGAATAAGTTGTTTCTAAATACTACTATATAAATAGAGTGATTTTAGGAGGCAAATGGATTTTAATGAATATGTTTGACATATTCAAAGAATAGTATTTATTACATGGATGCAGTAGTTTCGGAACTGTGGTTGATTTAATTAATAATTCATTAAGGATGAAAACAATAATATTAATTACATGGAGAGGCAATAGTTCTAGGGGTCTATAGCGGAGGTCTCTCATCCTGCTTTCTCAGGAAGCTGAGATCTGAGGACCTAGGTTCCAAACTATCCCATACACAAAAGGTCTCATGAGCCTATTATCTCCAATTCACTACTAAGAAACCTGAAGTGGAAGCTAGGTGCTTGTCACTCATGTCTGTCATCCACGCTATTCAGGAGGATGAGATCTGAGGATCATGGTTCAAAGCCAGCATGAGCAGGAAAGTCCTTGAGACACTTAGCTCCAATGGACCACCAGAAAAGCTGAAGTGGCATTTGGCTCAAGTGGTAGAGCACAAGACTTGAGCTGAAGAGCTCAAGGACAGCACCCAGACCCAGACATCATCTTCTACAACAATAAAAAAGACAGAAACAAACAAACTTGAAGTAGAGGGCTGGGAATGTTAGAGTGCTTTGCAAATATGAAACGTGGGTTTGATTTCTCAGGACCACAACCATAAAAAAGGGCCTGAAGTGGCTCTGTGGCTCAAGTAGGAGAGGACTATACTTAAAAAAGAGAAACTAGGTACAGTGCTCAGGTCCTGAGTTCAACCACCAAGAATCGTGTATGTGCCTATGTGCCCTCTCCCACTTGTGCGTGCACACACACACACACACACACACACACACACACACACTCACATATACACAGACAAGAAGTGATGCTGTTACACAAAATGGTAAAGCACCAGGCTTCTGCACTGAGCTCATGGTCAGCACCCAGGCCCTGTGTTCAACCCCAAAACCTAGACACCCAGGGCCCAACTAGGAGAGGTCAAATGTTTCAAAACCTGATGAGGTTCACCAGCCCTAGATGACAGGAAGCTTTGTGATACCTGATATGTGCTTGGATTTCCAAAGCTTCCTGAAACCTAGGAGAGGAATCATAGGCCCATCATCATAGGCAATGAAATCTTTCATTAGGTTCAATGCCCTACTTGTCCTCCAGAAGGACTCTTGAATTATACTGAGCACTGTATCTGAACACTGGAATATAGTCTCACAAAACCAGGATAAGTGCACAGGACGTGGCCTGTCACAGAAGGTGGCACATATGAAGGCTTCCTGTCAAACCAGAGCACTGGGGAAATAGTTTAGGGTACAAAGAGACCTATTTCTACTGAACTTCAGAGCCCACCCACACTCATCCTCACTATCTGACCCGGACGGAGTTGTTTGCTAAACAGTTGTACAGGACTGAGGCCTTTTGTTTGCCTGTCCAGACAATGAGAGACACTTCTTCCAGCAGGCCTGGGATGCAGAGAAACCCTCAGGTTAAACTGGGAACGGTGAGGGGAGCCCCGGAACATGCACTATCATGAAAACAGTCTCTGTTGTGAAATCATTTTATTGAATATACATTACCTAGTTTGGTGCCATTCATCATAGCTACTCTGGAGTTTTACCTATAGCAATACATCCATACATACCCAAAGACATGGAAGTACAGGCTCTTTTTGAGGGGGCAAGTCTTGTGGTGGAGCTATGAGCCTAGAACTTGTCCCTGAGCTCATTTTGCTCAAGGGTAATGCATTACTCTTGAGTCACATCCCCACTTCTGGGTTTTTCTGTGATCTCTTAGAAATAAGTGTCATGGACTTTCTTAATCTGGCTGGAATCAAATTCAGATTCTCTACATCTCACCCTCTGAGGAGCTGGGATTACAGTGAGAAGCCACTGGCACCTTCTTTCTTTTCTTCTTCATTTTTAATCTGGACAATCTGACTTCTTAGCAGGGCCATTCCAATGGTTTGAATTTATAAATTAACTACCCAATGTTCTTTAGAACTGCTTTACCTGGGAAAGATTTTCTCTCCTCATCTTCTCCTCTGGGTCACATGTTTGAAGCCAAAAGTGACAAATGAGTGTCACAGGATTTGGGAGCAAATGTCCACAGGACATGTCAATTCTGTCACTTAGCATTGAGCTGCAGTGAATTTGCTGTCTCAAGATGATAAGACCAAAAGCTGGAGCGATCCTCATACTGTCTGCATTACTCCTTTTGTCTATAAAATATCTAGTAATTATGAGTGTTGTGTGTCTACAACCTTAAGTATCTAGAACCCACTAGAAGCATCTTCATGTATCTCTTTTTCTCTAGTGCCTCTTGAGATTTAGCCTAAGGGTTTGTGTGGACGGACTCCTTGGTGTATCCCTGAGGAAAGCTGCTTGAATCCTGTTTGGGAGATCACCGTTCAAATTCAGCTTGAGCAAGAATTATGTGAAACTCTTATCTCCAAGAAACAACCAGAAAACCAGAAGTGGAACAGTGGTCCAGAGGCCAGAGTTCCAGCTTTGAGAGAGAAAGCCGAGAAGGAGACACAAGCCAAACCAGGCAGGAAAGCCTGGGAGGCGCTTATGTCCAATTAATGACCAGATGGCTGAAAGTGGAGCTGTGGCAGTGATAAAGCCTCAGCTTTGGGAAAAACAGCTGAGGAATGCATTGGGCCCTGAGGTTAAGCCCTGGGATGTCCACAAAAAATTTTCAAAAAGAGAAGGCCAATTTTATGTATCAGTGCCCTACCTACTTATGTCTGTATATTACCTCCCTGAATGCAAACAGACCTTATGCAGTGCTTCTCCATTTATTTACTGATTTATATTTCAGATATGCTCCTTTCATATACTGCATCATTCTCTTCATTTCAGGCACATGGTTTTACTCTTCCAGGGTTCCAGGCCTGTGTCCTTATATGATACACTGACGCTCTCAGGAGCCTTTATTTACATTTTGTTATGAGGCCAATGCAGGAACCATAACAAACTTGGCAGGGGAAAAGAAGACCAGTTTTCATAGAAGAATCCAGTATTCAGAAAATTAAACTTGGGGAGGTAAAATGGCAACATACTTTCCTAAAAAACTACCATTAAGGAAAAGATGAGGGAGCTGGGAATGTGGATTACTGAAAGAGTGCTTGCCTAGCATGCAAGAAGCCCTGGGTATGATTCCTCGGTAGCACATACACAGAACAAGCCACAATTGGGGCTGTGACTCAAGTAGTAGAGTGCTACAGACTGTGCCCAGGCCTTGAGTTCAACCCAAGAACTGGCAAAGAGATACCTAGGTAGAATGGTAGGTAGGTAGATAGATAGACAGACATAGGATAGATAGAAAGATAGATAGATAGATAGATAGATAGATAGATAGATAGATAGATAGATAGATAGATAGATAGATAGATAGATAGATAGATAGATAGATAGGAAGATGATAGATGAATCTAGTCTTGGATTTCAGAAGGAAAGAAGGGAACAATTCCCAGTCATTAGGCCTTCTGCAGTGTGACAGGACACCAGCATTGCCTTCACACAACCAGAGAGCAAGAAGTCTCTCTCTTTCCCACTTCTCAGGCGGCCAAGGGAACTAGAGCCAATTGGGCAGAGCCAGGTTCTAACTCAGATGCTTGGAGAAAGAAGAGAAACCACCCTTACTCTAGTTGGTCTGGGGATTTGAAGTAATTATGTGGAGAATGAAGGAAGGAGAAAGGACTGGCAGAGGTAGAAGGAGGGCCTTCAAATCTCACAGATGGATAGTCAAAAACCCACTCCCTAAGACCAGAGAGCAGGGTTTTTCTACTCTGTTCCTCCCCTCTCCCAGACTAAACTGGCTCTATTGGTAACCTAAGATAGCCTGATTCTCCCTTCACTTGTGGGAAGAATGTTAATTAGTCATTGTTTGAAGAGGCTGAGAAAAGCCTGACCCTGGTGTAACTCTAACAAGTGTTTTAGGTTTCCTCCCATTGCTGGCATTTCCTGGAATATATGAAGTGGTTTTACTGCTCACTTATCTGTTGAATGTGTACATTCTGCCTCCCAATACTGTAGGCCTGGTCTCTCAACCTAGCCTGGTTTTGAAACTGTTTTCTGTCCTTCAATTACAGTGTTACACTGGAGTTCTTTCTGCTAACGGGGCTAGGGTTTGGAGCCTGAGAATTTCATGTGAACCCAAGGTGGGTCAATATTTCTTTCCTGCTTCTATAGCTCAAGAATTCTAAGAACATTTAGAGTGCAAGTACTTCTCATCACCAAGGGAAACAAAGGAAGCTCTTGAACATCTGACCTTTCAGAAGTGGAAGTCAGAGTTTCATAGAGTTTCCTGCCCTGGCTGGCTTCACCTTGTGATCCTCAAACCTCAGTCTCCTGAGCTAGGGTGACAGGCCTGAACTACTGGTGCTCTGCCTGACTCAGAGCTGTAATGACCTTGACAGTACAAGTCATCTGCTATCACAATGGGCTTGGGGAGCATATTAAGCCTTTCAACATTGGACCTTTCAGAACCCTGTTGGACACAAGATTACAATGCTAGACTCTGAGAGGCTGGACATATGGATGTGTTACACTTGAACCTTAAGCTCTGACTCCAATTCTGGTATACATCAGTGTTCATTTTCCAAAGAATGATCTCATAATTAGCAAATAGGAAAAGTACCTGGATTAACCCTCACTTTTTTCCCAATAGTGTGTCTTGAACTCAAGCCTGGGCACTGTCCCTTAGCCCCTCAGGTCAAGCTGAACACTCTACCACTTGAGTAGTAGCACCACATGGGATCTTTGGGTGGTTCACTGGAGATAGGAGTCTAACAGGCTTTCCTTGGCTAAGCTGTCTTTGAACTGTGATCTTCACCTCTCAGCCTCCTGAGAAGCTAGAGTTCCATGTGTAAGACACTGGCATCTGGTCTATGGTTTTGGACAGTCCTGGGGCTTGGTCTTAGGGCCTAGGTACTGTCTCTGAGTTCCTTTATCTCAAGGCTAGCCACTTGAGCCACTCCACAGTTTCTACCTTTTTCTGAGTATGTGGCACTGAGGATTCAAACCCTGGCATACATGCATGCTAAGCGAGCTAATTACCACTAAGCCACATTTCTAGCTCCATCCTTTCAGTTTTACCTCTCACTTGCCTATCCTCAGGAAAAGGTTTCTAACTATAAATCATCTAAAGAAATCCCAATAGGAAGAAGTCCAAAGATTGGACAAAGCTCATACTTGGTAGAGTCTCTAAACATGTGAAAACTGTGACCAATGCATCCATTTAATTATGTATTATGTTTCAACACTTAATAAAATATTAATGAAAAATGAGTCAATGTCCTAAATTGTTGTATAGAATTTTATTATAGCTGTGCAAAATGTAATAAATATTATGTGAATAATATGCTAAATACAATAATCAATTAATGAATCAAAGAAAAATAAAATACAAAATCAATAATAAAATCATAATATGAAATTAACATACATAAGTGTATATCAAATATTACACATGTATAGAAATATCTTTTCAATTGCAGGGCCTTCATTCAGGCCCTGGGAACCCTAGCCTGAATTTCTTTTCCTCAAAGACAGTGAGCTTCGCCTTCACCCATGGTGTAAGAGTTACCTGGATGGTGAGTTCAAATCCTAGCAATGGCAGAAATACTGGCCCCAGTTTCAATAGTGACTTACTTTTTTTAATGGAAGCAATCATGTTTACTCAGTTCCATACTGAACATTTTTAAAAAAGCAGTGTAGAATTTTGTACAGCTATTCAGACATACTTTCCTTACCTCTAAAGTGCTTCTCTGAGAACTATATTGTTTCTCTTTTTTGTACTTTTTTATTGCAAAAATGTTTTACAGAGGGGTTATAGTTACAGGAGCAAGGTAATGAGTACGTTTCCAATTGAGCATTGTTGACTGCTCCTTTTTTTTCCGCCTACCATCCCTTGCCTCCCATCTCCACAACTACCTCCGCCTGCCGAGGTCAGTGACTTAGTTTTTCATTTTTGGTTGGTTTTGACCTCAACCTGTAGCAACTCTTCCCTCACATTGCTACAAGTTTACCAAGACCCTGAGTTCAAATCCCAGGCTAGGAAAGAAATCTGGCAGAAATTCCAAACCAGGGAGCTTTATTTTTTTAATATACTTAAATAATGTTTTTTCTTTATTCTTTTTTTTTTTTTTTTACAACCATGGGGCTTGAACTCAGTTCGTTTAAACTCTGCCTCAGCTTGGATCTCCCATAGCCGACCCTGAGATCCTAGGCCCAGAGTTCTTGCAGGTAGAAAAAAAACCTGGAAAGCACAAAAAGTGGCAAGCTGTAGAGTGCTGGGGATTTATGAATTTTTTCTTTGGACGGTAACCATCCAGGGTCAGAATGACATGGCTGCAAGGTGGACCTGACCTACCCTTGCTGATGGCTGGTGGGCTATCAGTGAAGCCATAGGCCAACCTGTCAACATATGCCCTGGGTTCAAATCCCAGTCCTGATACCAATGGCAGGAGATCACAAGAGACTCATTCCTATGCATAGGAATACTGATTAAAAGAGGAGTTCATGCATCGGTCTTGTCTAAAATTGGATTCAATAATCCTAGAATGCTGATTGGCCTTAATGTTATTAAGCAGGAAAAGGATAATATTCCTTCAATGGTGGGATAATAAATACCTAAGAATTGGTAGAAACGTAGTAGTTGTCATTCAATCATAGATAGACGGCTCTGGCACTCTTTACCAATATATATTTATTTGTATACCACCGTCTGCCTATCCATGTATTGCTGTTTTGGCCAAACCTTGGGGTTGATCTCAGTGCTGGGCAAACACCTGACAGCTTCATTGTCTAGAGGCTGCCATGCTGAAACTCACCCATTCATGAATTGGGCCTGCTAGACAACGAGTTCAGATCCTCACACTGCCAGACATGATAGAGAACATATCTAAAATCTGTATTTTATGTGATAGGATGTAAACAATGTAATAAATGGTATAGATGTCATCAGAGTCAATAAAATAAATGGTAAATAAATGAATAAAACAAGAAATAAAATGAATAACCACACCAAACACAATATGGACTGAACATCTGTATGGAAGTATAAATCCCATCGTTAAAATATATATAAGGAGTATCTTTTCCAGGCATGAGGCTTGAATTCAGCCCCCTTTTGAAGAGGGAATGGCGGGAGATCCGGAGATACTCATTTCTGGACCTAGGAAGAGTCATGGAATGCAATCTATCTCATCCTTGAATGAGTAATTTGTGCATGATGCAAGTAGGAAATGATAGGCAAGACTCATGGGGTATAGGTTATTTGTAAAGGAGAGTTGATGAAGCGTGATAATAATAATCACAGTCATGAAATGGAGGCATCAGGAAAGATCCAAGAATCAGTAGTCACACCGATTGGATTCCATCACAGGTCACCATCAATCCTACTCTATCTACTTATTTGCATACTACTTTCAGCTTATGGATGGGTGACTATTGTGCTCACCACTCTCCCCCCAGGGGGGCTCAAACTCAGGTACTGGGAAGGTACTGGGAAGGTACTGGGAAGGCGTAGCTCCTTCGTTGCTAACAGGCTTATCTGCTCATGTGGAACCATTCACCAATGGTGCCTGCTAGGCCTGAGTTCAGATCCCAGACCTGCCAAAAGATTCATCTTGATGCCAGAAGCCAATCGTTGCACCTGTTTCATTTCCTGTGCAAGTACTGGGTCCCTGCTAGGATGGCGAATGCATGAGCCACCCTGTGGTCATGGGAATAAGTTGTTATACATATTAGCCCAGTTATACCTGTCATCATATACGCAAGAAAATACAAAATACATTCATGAATACCTTACAAAATAAAGACAATAAGTACACTCAATGCATGATGCAGTCCACATACGACTGTGAATATATATCCCATATTTCAATGATGCATTGAGGACTATTTTGGCCTCTCTAGGGCTCGATCTCAGTTCCTGGGAACATCCCAGCTTCCTTACTGGCTCACAGTCTGGTGTGATCACGTGGGCCCACTGTGAAGTTGGGCCTCTTAAGCCCCGAGTTTGAGTCCCAACACTGCCAAAAATTCACCCTGATGTGAGAAGACAGTTGTTACACCTGTTTTCCTGTGTTGCACAAATTCTGGGTCTCTGCTAGATGGAGAAGGTATAGGCAACTCTAATGGGAATAGGTTGTCATCCAGTTCACCACAGTTATATCTGTCAACCTATACTTAAGAACATACACAATACATCAGTGAATAAGACACAAAATAAAGAGAATGACTACACCAAACGCAAGATGCCACCCACCCATGTTTGGAAATATAGATCCTCTGTTTAATTATGAATTTATGACTATATTGGCCCCCACCAGGGATCAATCTCAGGTCCCGGGAATGGCCTAGCTCCTTAGAGGCTCACAGGCTGGTGTGCTTACCATGACCCATTAACCAATTGAGCCTGCAAGGCCTTGAGTTCAAATTCCAGCACTGCCAAAAGATTCATTCTGATGTGAAAAGCCTAGGGTTGCACGGGTTTTCGTGTTCTGTGCATGTCCTGGGTGTCATTGAGGATGGAAAATGCTATATAGGCAACTCTATAGCCATGGGAATAGGTTGTCATCCATGTCAGCACAGTTATATCTGTCACCATACTCAATAAAATGCACAATACATCAATAAATAAGACACAAAATAAAAAGAATAATTACACTGAATGCAAGATGCATACCACACCTGTAGGTAAAGAGAGGTCCTATGTTTTAAAAAGGTGGGCTTGTAATTTTGTCCAGTGCTGGGCTTCAAATCAGGCCCTGGAGCAGGTCTGACATTCTAGTTTTCAAGGATGGTGAGCTTCAACTTCACCAACAGTGCAACAGAGCTACCCACACCTGAGTTCAAATCCTAGCACTGACAAAAGATTCATCCTGATGTCAGAAGCCAGTTGTTGCACACGTTTTCTTCTCCTTTGAAAGTCCTGAGTATCAACTAGGAAGGAGAATTCATAGACAACCCTATAACCATGGGAACCTTTCGTCATCCATGTCAGCACAGTTATACCTGTCACCATACTTAGTAAAATACACAATACCTCCATGATGTAGATACAAAATAAGGAGAAGTTCACTAAACACAATATGCTGTTGACAGATGTATGTCAATATAGATTGTATGTTTAAATTATGAATTTATGACTATAGTGGACCACTTTGGGGATCAATGTCAGATCCTGGGACTGGCTTAGCTCCTTAGTTGCTCACAGGATAGTGTGATCACCTTGACTTATTGGCCAATTAGTCCTACTAGGCCCTGAGTTCAGATCCCAGCACTACCAACAAGTGGATCGTGGAGTAAGAAGCCAAGTGTGAAACTTGTTTTCCTTTTTTCTGAATATCCTGGGTGATCCTGAGAATCCTGGCATGGTGGAGAACATTTCTACAAATCTAGACGCTCTGTGATAGGATGTCATCAATGAAATAAACAGAATGGTTTTCATCATAGTACAATCAATGGTAAATAAATGAATAAAACAAAAAATACAAGGAACAACCACATCAAACACCTATGGACTGAACATCTAGAGGTAAGTATAAATCCTATCTTTACAATGTATATAATTAGTATGTTTTCCAGGGCTTGTGCTTGAATTCAGGACTAGTGAACATGCCTGACTTTCTTATCTTCAAGTACGGTGATCTTCCCCTTCATCCACATTGCTGCAGATTTACCCACATCCTGAGTTCAAGTCCAAAGCATAGAAGAGTAAACGGCACGAATTGCAAGCCAAGGAGCTTTTTAAAAAATTTTTACTTTTCTCAATATGGGGCTTGAACTCAGGTTGTAGCAACTCTGCTCAGCTTCGATCACCATAGGTTGGGGTGCAGGCACTAGACCTAGAGCTGCTCCTGGGATCCTAGACCCCCAGGCCTTGCATGGAAAGCAATGCACAGAAAAAATGTGGCCTTTTTATGCTTTCTTCCTTTGCACGGTGACCCTCATGGGTCTGAATGACACTGTTGCAAAGGGTACTTCATTTTGCATTGCGGAATGCTGCCAGACTATTGTGGAGGCCACAGGCCCATGTGGCAACATAGTCCCTGATTTCAAGTCCCCGTCTTGACTCCAACCAATGGCAGGTGATATTAAGAAAATGGTCCCCCATCCATAGGAATAACAATGGAATGTTTTCAATGCCACGGTTGTATGAGTTGATCGTGAATGATGATCCTATAAAATTAGACAGCATCATTTCAGGAGGCTGATAGACTTTATGTAATATTTATGAAGCATTAAAAGAATATTATTACTTACAGGAACACAATAATTTCAGGACACTGATTTCATTAAGGATGAAAACAATAATATTAATTACATGGATGCATAATTAAAACCCAGGAATTGGTAGGAATGTAATCTATATAACTGAATAATATATAGATATATCTTACACTTGATAAAGATATATCTTTATTAACGTACTGCCAACTGCATATGAATGTTATTTTTTTGTTAACGCCTGGGGCTTGATATCAGGTCCTGGGAACAGCCTGTCAGCTCAATTTGCCCAAGGATGGAGTGCTGACACTCACCCATTCATTAATTGGGCCTTGTAGGCTTGTAGGCCATCAGTTCAGATGCCAGCACTGCCAAAAAATGAATTGTGGGGAAAGAGGCTGATGGTGACACATGTTTTGGTTTTCTGTGAAAATCCTGGGTGTCAGGTATGAAGTGGAATACATATGCAGACATATGTCCTATGTAATTAATATAATAAATTCTTTTTTTGGGAGGGGGTCTGATCGTGGGGCCTGAATTCTGGGCCTGGGCTCTGTCCCTCAGGTCTTCAGCTCAAGGCTAGCACTCTACCACTTGAGCCAGAGCGCCACTTCTGCCTTTTTTCATTTTGCCTATGAGGAATCGAACCCAGTGCCTCATGCATTCAAGGCAAGCACTCTACCACTAAGCTACCTTCCCAGACGCATGTAATCAATGTTTTATGTGACATAATAGTCAATAAAATAAATGTTTAATGCAATGCATGAATAAAACAAAAAATTAAATAACTGCACTGAATGAAATATAGTCAATATATGCTTACAAATATAAATAATATATGTAAATTGTACATGAATAGGATGTTTTCTAGTGGTGGGGGTCTATTTCAGACCTAAGGAACAGACTTGAATTTCTTGACGTCAAGGAAACCAGCTTTCCCTTCCCACATAGTGCATCAGAGTTACCAAGACCATGAGTTCCAAAACCACTCCTGGCAGAAAAATGGCATCTTCTTAGTTATTTCATTATGCCTCCGTTTTATTAATGTGATTGTTTAAATGCTCAATAAAATATTAACTAACATAGATCAGTGTCCTATAATTGTGTATAATTTTATACTGGAATCATTCAAGAACTGCTCATTCAATGATGGCACACATCACATTCCACTGGTAATCATATGGATAAGAGTAAGTTTTTTGGATCTCCTGCCATTTGGAGGTGGGAGGACCAGGATTCGAACTGTGGGCTACAGCTCCCACCACTTAAACCCAAGGATAGGGAACTAACCTGTTTGTCCAAGAACATCAGCAAGACCAATGATTAAGCAGGAACCAGTGGCTCTCAGCAGTCCTCCTTGATACTTACATGGCTGTGATTGGAGGATCATGGTTGATGTCATCCTAGGCAGGAAAATCCTTGAGACCCCTTTCCAACTTTTTGACAACAAAGCCAGAAGTGCTGTGGCTCCAGTTTTGAGGGCCAGGCTTGAGCAAAAGTAGCTCACACACTGTGCCCAGATCCTGAGTTCAAGGTCCAGGACTGACAACAAACAGACATGCACAATAATCTGTGCAGCCATCCGGTTAAAGCTGGTCACCCTCTTGTCTCCAACTGAATTGACATTCTTCCCTGGGAAAAGGGCTGGGGAGATGATAATTTCTTGACTCTGCCCATGCTGCTTGCATCACAGGATTCCGGCCACACCCCCATTCTTTCATGGTTCTTTCTGACCAATGGGATACAAGAATGGTGGCCACACCCATATTCCATGCTGCCTAGTAGCACCAGGATTCCCACTGTTAGTTTACACCACCACCAGCAGTTGAGGAAGGTGAAGTGTTTGAGTGGTGAGGAAGAAGCTCAAGGAGACTTCAGAGTATAGTAGGAAATTGAGAAGCCTGCCTGTGCCCCAGCCGCTTTCCCCTTTTCCCAAGTTTTGAGATATCAAATATCAGGCAATGTTGCGCTGCCAGCCCGATTAAAGCCCCAGCCTGATCCCTGGACCTGGTTCTCTACTTTGGGCCCATTTGTCCACATACCACTGCCATCACTGCAGGCCCCACCTGGAGCAGCCTCCAGCAGCTTCTCCCAGCAGCACAGGTGAGTGGCTGCCCCCAAACCACCCCGACGGAGGTCAGAACCCCCTCTGGGGGCACCATGACCCCTGCTTGTTTCCTCTCCCTGGCTCTGAGGAGCCAACTTTCTGTCTTGGACATTTCTGAAACAAAGACTTAATATATGCTCTGGCTGGGCTGGATCGAGGTCCTCCTATCTGTGACAGGTATGCTCCTCCAGGCCTGGTCATCTGTAGTTGGGATGGTAGACATGTAGCAACATGCTCAGTCTTCAATTTAGATGGCTTATCCCCAACTTTTAGTCCACAGCAGCCGATTATTGACCATAGGTGAAGCTCTGGGTAGGGCTGCAACCATCAGACCTCATTTTCCTCACAGGATAGTTGTTAGGAAACAAGGGATTTATGCAGAGGGATCTCTGGAAAATGGCTAGGCACATAGGGAGCAGCCTTCAGATAAGGTTCTCTGCAGTTCTGTGAGCAAATGACAAGAAGATACCCGGAAAGGGCTCAGATGGGGCCTTCTATTAATCGTGCAACAAATGTGGGATTATGAAACAAAACATGGCTCTCTTTCATCATTACCCTATCCCCATATGGAAGGGGATCCTTCATTCTGTGGAGTTTTGCAGCTTAGGGAAACGGAGGCACAAAGAAGCCAGGTGACGTACTTATGACTTCAACTTCACAGGAAGCTCAGCCTGACTTCACTACCATGCTCCCTAAGACAATGATTGTTATTCAGTAGACTTCTGGTGGTAGGAAGTCCACTTGTTGTCAGTCGTGGGGCTTGAAATCTCGGTCTGGGCACTGTTCCTGAGCTCCTCAGCAAAAGGCTAGCACTCTACCACTTGATCCCACAGCACCATTTCCGGTTTTCTGGTAGTTCTTTGGATACAAGAGTCTCATAGACTTTCCTGCCGGGGCAGCTATGAACCATGATCTTCGTATCTCAGCCTCCTGTGTAGTTAGGATTAGAGTTCTAAGCCACCAGCAAACTTCTTAATTGTAATTGTGACTTTTTTCTCTCCCTCTTTCACATGAACTGGTTGAATGGGTGCTAGAGGAGGGGGTTCGGCATCCCCATGTGGCTAGAACCCAATGTGGCCCTCTCATTCTGGAGGTGGGCAGTAGGTGAGGTGCTGTCTTGCTCAGCCTGTTGAAACAGCTCCATGAGATAAGCCCCTCTGTGCCTTGGCTAGACCATGACAGTTCTTCATTGTCCATCCAGCCTCACTGGACTTATTGTATTGTATTGCTTTCACCATCATTTCTAGCACCTGGCCATAATTATGATACATATTTACTGAATAAAAATGTAATGCCATCTTAAGAAAGTCATTTAGGGCTCCTGGAATGTGGCTTCATAGTACAGTGATTGCCTATCATGCATGAAACCCTGGGTTCAATTCCTCAGTAAACACATAAAAAGAAAAATTCTGGAAGTGGTGCTGTGCCTCAAGTGATAGAGTGCTAGCTTTGAGCAAAAAAAAAAAAAAAAGAAAAAAAGAAAAAAACTGAGGAATAATTCCCTACCCCTGAGTTTAAGCCTCTGGACTGGCAAAACAAAAACAAAACAAAACAAAACAAAAACATTTAGTTAGTAAATGCAAAATAAAGAACCCATACTTGTAATATATAATTGCTCCTTCCATACTGACACTTGACAATAGTCCCTAATTCATGTACTTATACTGTGTTGAAAAAAGTTTTGTTCATTAAGTCATAGCTATTAATGCCAGGAATGTGCTTAGATGTCAGGTTAAGATTAATTCTGGAAATTCAACAATTCCAGGATTTTGTGTCGTCACTGCTAATCACAAAGAATAGGGTAGTCTATGTGTGATTTTGAAACTTTTGGTCAGCTATGGCACCATAAAGGCAGAAGCTAATTAAGTGTTGTGACAGAAGATAAAGAATAACTGCAGATGTAAAGAATAAATGATAGTAAATAAGGTATACCAGAAACTGTTCTAGAGAACTATTTTTGGTTATTGAAGAACTTGTTGTCAACTAAGCTTTTCCTCATTGTCTTTAGTATTCTAAATTTCTTAGGCTAGTTATTAATCTCTGTGTGATAAATGTATCTCCTTCTATGCTGTTCTTTCATAGATGATCTCCTTTGCTTTCTAAAAATCACAGTCTTTCTATATTTCTCTATGAACATTTCCTGATACTAACTTCACCTATACAGATGTCAGAGGATGCTAATATAAGGGTCCCAGAGCTCATGAGTCATTAATGTAAGAAAATGGAAATGAAGGACATATTTATTGCTATCTCAATTTTTCTGAAAAGCTGCAATGTCATCATTTGGTTAAAATTTCCATTCTTTGTCAACACAGTGTTATTCAGTGCACATAAATGCAAATATGAGCCAGGTGCTGGTTGTTTGCACCTGTAATCCTAGCCACTCAGGAGGCTGAGACCAGAGGATTGTGGTTCAAAGTCAGCCTGCTCTGGAAAGTCCATGAGACCCTAATCTTCAGTTTACCACCAGAAACCCAGAAGTGGTAATGTAACTAAAGTGGTAGTACCTTCAAGTTGAACTGAAGAGCTTAGGGTCAGCACCCAGGATCAGAGTTCAAGTCCCACAACCAATAAAAAAGGTGAAACATGACTTTAAGTTTCCCCAAAAGGAACGAAAAGATCAATAATCCTCCCAAGCAATACAAATAATTCCAAAATGATTCAGTAGAACTAATTTTGCTGGGTAATGTGATGGATTATTTGCTGGACATATTCTCTAATAATAAATCATTTAACTAGGGATACAGGTGGACCCATTGCAACAATGAGATGTACAAGTCGTAACGTCGAAAGAAGAAATTTACAACTTTGGTGTGTTGGGGGGGGGGGGAAGACCGGGAGTGGGGAGGGGGGTAGTACGGGAAGTGATGGGATGGGGAAACAAAGAGGAGGAAACAATGCTTGAATAGAAATGTACTTGTTATGTTGCCAATGTAATTGTAACACTTCTGAACGGTATTCTCACAATAAAAAAGAAAAAAAATTGTCTAATATTAGCTTTAAAATAAACTTCACCTAATATTTCATGTTTGAAAAGAGAAGTCTATACAGTTGATGTCACTTAGCTTTCTTATTATCTTACTTCAAAGCCAACCCTGGCAAGAGAGTCTGTCAAAGTCTTATCTGTAATTACACAGCAAAAAAAGACAGAAGTGGAGTTTTGGTTCAAGAAGTAGAATACTAGATTTGGGTCTGGTGGGCAGGAAAGAAAACTGTTCAGGGACAGGGTCCAGCATCTGGGTTCAAGCCCCAGAACCAACACAAACTTAACAAACAAGCAAATAAAAAAAACCCAGATATTTCATTGGAACCCTCCTTAAAGGAGTACTGATCTGAGATGAGGCTCCTTTTCCTGATCATAATCACTGAATGCTTCTTTGGAATGCTTCTTGCTCTGGAGAACTCAGGACTAAATTAAAGGAATTGATAACTGACACCTGCAACAAGGGAATCATCTCAGGGGTGAAATATACATCGATAAGACTTTAAAACCTCCATGGCTTTGTTTCTTTGCAGTAGAAGTTTTTTTTATTTGGGGGGGGGGAGTTCAGTCATGGGCCTGAATTCTGGGCCGGGGCGCTGTAACTCAGCTCTTCAACTCAAGGCTAGCCCACTAACAATTGAGCAATAGCACCATTTCTGGCTTATATTTGCTTATGTGGCGCTAAAGAATCCAACCCGGGCCTCATGCATGCAAGGCAAGTGCTCGATCACTGAGCCACGTTCCTAGTCCCTAGACTAGAACATGTTTAAAACAAAGTTATTTCCTTTTGTTTTATGCTCCCCTTCAAATGGCACATTATTTCTTTTTTTATTTTTTATTGTGAAAATAATGAACAGAGGGGTTAAAATTACATGGGGAAGATAGTGAGTACATTTCTTATCAAGCATTGTAGCCTCCTCCTTTGATATGTTTCCCCTTCTCATCACTTCCCAGCCTCCCCCCACTCCCCACCTAATCCTCCCACTCCAACCAAAGTTGTAAACTTCGTTTTCGACGTGACAATTTGTATTTCTCAGTGTTGCAATGGGTCCACCTGTATCCTTATTTAAACGAATTTTTCCCCTTTCCCCTCCACAAATTATACCTACATTAAATACAGTGAAAGCAGGATTTATAATGTGGGGGAGGGACATAAAAAGCTACAAAGAAATAATCTTATGAATGCATTAGATACAAATGCATGAAAGAAAAAAATAACATTTAAATACATATCTTAGGGTTCATTTTCCTAACATTACCTTATCTGAACTTTTCTGCTTGACTCATACATATACTAGATTTTACAAATAAGGGAAACCATGGGACATATGTTTCTTTGGGCTTGGCTTTCTTCACTTAATATAATTGTTTCCAAGTCTTTCCATTTCCTAACAAATGGGGCAATGTCATTCTTTCTGATGGAGGCATAGAATTCCATTGTGTATATATTGAACATCTTCTTGATCCATTCATCGACTGAAGGGCATCTGGGTTGGTTCCATATCTTAGCTATGGTAAATAATGCTGCAATAAACATAGTTGTGCTGGTAGCTTTAGTGAGGTCTTGTTTGTAAATATTTGGGTAAATGCCCAAAAGTGAGATTGATGGGTCATAGGGGAGCTCTATGTGGAGTCTTTTGAGGAACCTCCACACTACTTTCCAAAGTGGTTGAATAAGTTTACACTCCCACCAACAATGAAGTAAGTTTCCCATCTGGCCACATCCACTCCAGCATGTTATTATTAGAGTTCTTGATTTTTGCTATTCTAACTGAGGTGAGGTGGTATCTTAATGTTTTGATTTGCATTACTTTTATGGCTAAGGAGGTTGAGAATTTCTTCATGTGTCTGTTGGCCATCCATCTTTCTTCTTCAGAGAAGTTTCTCTTTAAGTCTTTCGCCCAATTATTTATAGGGCAGTTGTTTCTTTGAGGATTTGTTGTTGGCAGATTTAATTTTTTGAGTTCCAAGTATATTTTGAATATGAGACCCTTGTCCGTTTTATGGCTAGTGAAGATCTTCTCCCAATCTGTGGGCTTTCTACTGATCTTGCTAGCTATGTCCTTTGCCATGCAGAAGCTCTGCAACTTCAAGCAATCCCATTTGTCCAACCTTTCTTTGATTTGTTGTGTTTCCGGGTCTCTATTAAGAAAATTTGGGCCTGGGCCAAGGAGACCTAGGTTTTCTCCTATTCCATCCTGTAATGCTTTCAGAGTGTCTGCTTTGACTATGAGGTCTTTCATCCATTTGGAGTTGATTCTGATGCAGGATGATATATAAGGATCTAGCATTAATTTTCTATAAGTAGTTAACCAATTTTGCCAGCACCACTTCCTGAAGAGGCTGTCTTTCTTCCATTCTATTTTTTTAGCTTCCTTATCAAATATTAGATGACTATAGGTCTGTAGGTTGATGTCTGGGTTTTCATTTCTTTTCCATTGGTCCTGAGGTCTGTTCTTGTGCCAGTACCAAGTTGTTTTGATTACTATGGCTTTATAATGGAGATTGAAATTTGGTATTGATATTCCTCCAGCAGTGTTCTTTCTGTTGATGAGCGTTTTTGCTATTCTGGGTCTTTTATTGTTCCATATGAATTTTTGGATTCACTCTTCTATTTCCTTGGAGAATGAGGTTGGAATTTTGATAGGTATCGCATTGAATTTGTAGATAGCCTTGAGAAGTATTGCCATTTTCACGATGTTAATCTTTCCAATCCAGGAGCATGGGAGGTTTTGCCATTTTCTAAGTTCTGTTTTGATTTCCTTTTTCAAGTTTTTAAAGTTTTCATCATAGAGGTCCTTCACTTCTTTGGTTATGTTAATTCCTAGGTATCTTATTTTTGCGCGGTTATTACAAATGGAGTTGCTTTCCTAATTTCAGCCCCACTTTTCTCATTGTTGGCATGCAGAAGAGTCATTGATTTGGCGGGTTTAATTTTATACCTTGCTTCTTTGCCAAAGTTTTGAATCAGCTTGAGTAATGTGGGAGTGGAGTCTATGGGATTCTTTAAATACAAGATCATGTCATCTGCAAAGAGGGAGAGTTTTATTTCTTCTTTCCCTATTTGGATCCCCTTTATGTCTGCATCTTGTCTTATTGCTGTAGCTAGGCATTCTAATACTAGATTGAAGAGAAGTGGAGAGAGTGGGCATCCTTGTCTTGTTCCTGAGTTAAGAGGAAATGGCTTTAGTTTTTCACCATTGAGTATAATGCTGGCTGTAGGTTTGTCATATACAGCCTTTATTGTATTGAGGAATGTTCCATGGATTCCTAATTTTTCCAGAACCTTCATCATAAAGGGGTGTTGGATCTTGTCGAATGCTTTTTCTGCATCTATTGAGATAAACATGTGGTTCTTATCTTTGCTCCTGTTGATGTGATGAATAATATTAATTGATTTGCATATATAGAACCAGCTTTACATCCCTGAAATGAATCCTGTTTGATCATTGTGTTAATTGTCGATAATTTTGTTGAGAAGTTTTGCATCAGTGTTCATCAAAGAAATGGGTTCATAGTTTTCTTTCTTTGATGAGTCCCTGCCTGGTTTTCGGATAAGGGTTATGATGGCTTCATAAAATATGTTCAGTAGTGAAATTTCTCTTTCAATTTAGTTGAAGAGTTGGACTAGTATTGGTGTGAGCTCTGCTATGAAGTAGGAAAAACTTTTTTATAAAAAGTGCAAAAAATTAAAAAAAAGTTTTTTTGATTTTTTTTGGGAGGGGTGGGAAAAATCCTGTATCCCCCTTGTGTCCATAACCAGCCTCTTGTTTTATTTTCTGGTCTGCTTGTGGTGTTTGAATTTCCTTTCGCTTGGTTGGTTTCTTATGTCAGTTTGTTTGAACAGATGGATAAATGCTGTGCTTAACCCAGGATTTTGTGATCCTCTTCCCAGGCTAGTTCAATGATAGGGAGATCTGCTTTGAGTGTCACAAAAGAGGGAGATGGCTTTTCCTGAAGTTTGGAGATGCTGTGATGAGGCTAGCTTCTGGCTGGTGTTGAGGCCTTTCAGCAAACAGTAGCTTTTCCCAGGGGTTAGTTTGTGAGAAACTCACAGAGCCCAGCAGGGAGCCACTCTCAAGTTTACTAAATTTCACTTGATTGTCAAGGCTGCTAAAGGGAGGGGCAGCCTCTGGCTCTGATTACCCAGTGAAGAAAGCCATTCCTGGGGCTGGCGCCTGAGCTGAGTGATTTTTCCTTGGGTCGAGCTGAGTCTGGCAGGTCACTTTAGGTTCTTGTGACCTGCTAAATAACTCTAGTTTTCTTCCAATGCCTGAGTTGGAGCTAGCAGCTCCACTGAGCTTTGTCACTATTCAAGAGGGAGATCTCCGGTATTGGGGGATGAGGGGTGGCCTTCCCTCCTCTGCTCCCTGAGAAGGAGTGAGGACGTTAGGCTTATACTCATGCCGAGTCTTGGTTCCTGGGTCATCTCTGGTCTGCGAACTACAGGATGAAGATGTCTGCTCCTTGTCAGTTCTTTCTGGCTCCATCTCCCAGACTCTCTCTGAGGTATGGTGGGTACGGCCGCCGCTGCCACAGCTTCGGCAGCAGTGGCATCTCCTCGTAAGTGCTCCCATCTGTCTCCTTGCCTGGATTTTCCCTCTCTGGCCTAACTCTCTGTCCTGTGATGGCACACTTGGTGTGATTCTCTGGCTTAGGACTGTTCACTGGAACTCTAAATCTGCTTTCTATGTGAGAGCTTGTTTAGCCTCCAACTTCTCCTCCGCCATCTTCCCGGAACTTCCCGGCAAATTATTTCTTTCTGTAATATTCTCAACTAGAAGTTTACAGAAAAGTTATGTATGAGTAAAAACACACTCGAAAAAGTCAGGGACAGTTTCCTTCAAGCCTTCGGATTCTTTTCTTTTTTTATTTTTTATTGTAAAGATACTTTAGAGAGGGGTACAGTTACATGAGCAAGGTAATGAGTACACTTCCTATTGAGTATTGTTACCCCCTCCATTGTTTCCCCCTACCATCCCTTCAATCCCTACCTTCCCTGAGGTTCTTTTTCTTTTAATTGTGGTTAAGTGATTACATAATTTCCCAAATTTCACAGTATTGTGAAATAATGATGCTCATTTAAAGTCACAAGTTCATTCTAACCTTCCTGGAGAAAATTGTCTATCACAGTCTATAACATATAATGGTGTACACATATACACTATACATGTGATCAGCAGCATGGGGATATTTAGTAGTGGTTTGACCAGGTGAGTGGAAGTTCTTTGTTCCTTAAGTCCTGTTAATTTTTTTGTATCACCTAACATTTGGGATTTAGCATTCACTTATAAGGGAGATCATGTACCATTTGTCTCTTTGCTCTTGGCTTACCTCGCTCAACATGATTCCTTCTAGCTCCATCCATTTCCCTCCAAATGCCATTATTTTGTCATTTCTAACGGCTGCATAATATTTCATTGTTTTTAGATACCACAATTTTTGGATCCATTCATCTGTAGTGGGGCATCTGGTTTGTTTCCATATCCTAGCTATTGAGAACAGTGCTGCAATGAACATGGAGGTGCACGTGTCCTTGTATATTGGTTCCTTTGTTCAGGGTAGATGCCTAGAAGTGGTATGACTGGGTCATAAGGGAGGTCCAATTTTAGTTTTCTAAGGACCAGCCAGATTGCTTTCCAAACTGGTTTTATAAGTGTACATTCTCACAAGCAGTGTAATAGGGTTCCTCTTTCTCCACATCCTCTCCAGCATTTGTTGTTGGCTGATTTGTGGATGTGAGACATTCTGACTGGAGTAAGGTGGTATCTCAGAGTTGTCTTTATTTGCATTTCCTTCACCACCGGGGATGATGAACATTTCCTCATGTGTTTCTTTGCCATTTTTATTTCTTCATCTGAGAAGTCTCTTTTTAGTTCCCTTGCCCATTTAGTAATTGGTTTGTTAGGCTTGGGTGGGATTAGTTTCTTGAGTTCCCAGTATATACTGGATGTTAACCCCTGTCTGATATATTGCTGGTAAATATTTTTTCCCATTTAGTTGCTTGTCTTTCTAGCTTGGTTGCAATAGATTTAGCTGTGCAGAAGCTTTTTATTTTAAGGTAGTCCCATTTGTCGAATCTCTCTCCAACTTGTTGTGTCCCTGGGATTCTTTTCAGGAAGTTCCTTCCTGTGTCTATTAGTTCAAGTGTCTCTCCTACTCTGTCCTGCAGAGGTTTCAGAGATTCAGGTTTAATGTTAAGGTCTTTACTCCATTTTGAGTTGATGTTGGTGCATGGTGATAGGCTGGGGTCCACTTTTAGTTTTCTGCATTTGGCCACCCAGTTTTCCCAGCACCAATGGTTGAAAAGGCTGTGTTTCTTCCATTGTATTTCTTTGGTTCCTTTGCCAAATGTCAGGTGACTGTAGGCGTGTGGATTTATTTCTGGATCTTCTATTCTATTCTGTTGGTCTTTGTGTCTGTTTTGGTGCCAGTACCATGCTGTCTTTGTTATTATGGCTCTATAGTAGAGTTTGAATTGCGGCATAAACATCCCTCCCATGTTGTCTTTATTCCCTAGAATTGTTTTGGCTATTCTAGGTATTTTGTGGTTCCATATGAATTTCTGTACTGTTTTTTTTTTTATTTCAGAGATGTACATCATTGGGATTTTAATAGGAATTGCATTGAATTTGTATATTAATTTGGGCAGTATTGCCATTTTCACTATATTGTCTGCCTATCCAACAGCATGGGAGGTCTTTACATTTCCTAATGTATCCTGCAATTTTTTTTCTTTAACTTTTTATAGTTTTCATTAAATAGTTCTTTTACATCTTTGGTTAGGTTAATTCCTAAATATTTTATTTTGGGGGAGGTTCTTGTTAATGGGATTGCTCCCTTTATTTCCCTCTCTTCTTATACATTGTCAGTGTACAGGAAGGCAACTGACTTTTGTGGGTTTATTTTTTATCCTGCTACTTTGCTGAAGTGATTTATAATTTCTAAGAGTTTGGGGATGGAGTTTTTGGGATCCTGAAGGTATAATATCATGTCGTCTGCAAAAAGGGATAGTTTAACTTCTTCTTTCCCTATGGGGATCCCTTTAATGTCTTCTTCTTGCCTTATAGCCCTGGCTGAGGGTTCCAGGACTATATTGAAGAGGAGTGGAGACAGTGGGCATCCTTGCCTTCTTCCTGATTTCAGGAGAATTGGTTGTAGCTTTTCCCCTTTAAGTATAATATTGGTTATTGTTCTGTCATGAATGGCTTTTACTGTTTTAAGAAATGTTTCTTCTATTCCTATTTTCTCCAAAGCTTTTAGCATGAATGAATGTGGAATTTTATCAAAGGCCTTTTCTGCATCTGTGGCAATAATCATCTTATTCTTTACCTTAGCTCTGTTGATGTGTTGGATTATATTTATTGACTTACGTATGTTAAACCATCCCTGCAACTCTGGGATGAAGCCTACCTGGTCATAATGTATGATGTTTTTATGTGTTTCTGGATTCTGTTAGGTAGAATCTTGTTAAGGATCTTTGCATCTGTGTTCATCAAGGAAATTGGCCTGTAATTCTCCTTTGGTTGGGTCTTTGCCTTGTTTGGGGATGAGTTTGGGCCAGCTCCCTCCTTCTCTGTTTCTCTGAAGAGCTTGAGGAATATGGGTATTAGTTCTTCTTTAAAGGACTTATAGAATTCTGCTTTGAATCCATCTGGTCCTGGGCTTATTTTGTTGGAAGATTTTGATAGCTTCCTGTATCTTGTTGTAGGATATTGGTTTATTTATTCTTTGCTCAGTTTGGACAACTTGTATTTCTCTAAAAATGCATCCATTCCTGCCAGGTTTTCTTCCTTTAGAGATTATAACTTTTGAAAGTAGTCCGTTAGGATTGTTTGGATATCTTGGTTACGTATTGTGATTTTTTCCCGTGGCATCCCTAATCCTGTTAATATGGGTTTCCTCTCTTCTTTTTTAAATTAATTTTGCCAATGGGCCATCAATTTTGTTTATTTTTTCAAAGAACAAGCTTTTTGTTTGGTTAATTTTGGTTATCATTTTCTGATATTCTAATTGGTTAATCTCTGCTCTTAATTTGGTTATCTGGCTCTATATATTAAATTTAGGTTCCATTTTTCTTGTTTTTCTAGCTGTTTTAATTGTAACATGAGATTATGTACTTGCTCTGTCTCCATTCTCTTGATGTGGGCACTGAGGGCAATAAATTTGTCCCTCAGGACTGCTTTTGCTGTGTACCATAAGTTTCTTTGTGAAGTGTTTTCGTTTTCATTGAGTTGTAGGAAATGTTTTATTTCTTCTCTGATCTCTTCTGTTACCCAGGCATTGCTAAGGAGGGTGCTGTTCAATTTCCATGTACTAGAGAAATTTCTGCAGTTTGCTTTGTTATTGAGAACTAGCTTGATTCCACTGTGGTCAGATAGGATACAGGGGATTATGTTGATCCCTTTGTATTTGCTTAAGTTCCTTGCATGAACAATGATATGGTCTACTTTGGAGAAAGTTCCATGAGCTGCTGAGAAGAATGTGTACTGTGTTGTTTTAGGGTGAAATACTCAGTAGATGTCAGTTAATTCCATTTGAAATATGGCCACACTTAATTCAGTAGCTTCTTTGCCAATCCTCTGGTTGGTAGACCTGTCCTTTGGTGAGAGTGTTGTGTTAAAGTCTCCTAGTATTATCGTATTGGGATCTATTTTATTCTGTAAGTTTGAGAGCGTTTGTTTAACATATCTGGGTGCATCAATATTTGGGGCATATAAGTTGATGATGGTAATACTTACTCTTGGATTGTTCCCTGTATTAATATGTAGTGTCCGTCCTTGTCTTTCTGTATTGATTTTAATGAAAAGTTTATTTTGTCATATATCAGGATAGCTACACGTGCTTTCTTACTGGGGGCATTTGATTGGTAGATCCTTTTCCAACCCTTTACTTTGAATATGTTTGTATGTTTGGCTGAGAGTTGGGTCTCCTGAAGACAAAAGATGGATGGGTCATGTTTTCTGATCCAGTCTGCAGTTCTTTTTCTTTTGATTGGCTAATTAAGCCCATTAATATTAAGAGAAAGTGTAAAGAGATGCATTGTTGTCCCTGTCATTCCCTGTTTTCCTGAGTTTTTCTTCTTTCCCTTCTGCCTGTGCTTGCTCAGTCAGACTTTGATTAATGCCTGTCTGGGTGCAGGTCCCAGTTCCTTGTTGCTTTCTTCAGGTTGTGTCCCCTCTCTTAGTATTCTTTGTAATGCTGGCTTAATGTTTATGTATTCATTTAGTTTTTCTTTGCTATTAAAAATTTTCCGTTCTCCATCGGTTTTGAATGCTAGCTTTGCTGGGTATATCAGTATGGGTTGGCAGTTATTGGCTCTCAGGGCTCATATGGTACTTTCCCAGGCCTATCTTGCATTCAGTGTTTGTGTGGAGAGATCTGCAGTGATTCTAATTTTTTCCCATTGTTGTATAGCTCCTTCTTCATTTTTGCTGCATGCAAGATTGTTTCTTTATTATTCAGATCTATCATTTTTACTATAATGTGTCTAGAAATTTTTCTCCTGGGATCTTGCTTGTTGGGTGTTCTATATGCTTCTGTTATGTAGGTAAGATGTTCTTTTTTGAGTTGGGGGAATTTTTCACCGATTATCTTGTTGAATAGGTGTTGCATTCCCTTGCTCTGAAATTCCTCACCTTCGTCCACTCCAATTATATGAAGGTTAAATTTCTTGGTATTATCTTCTTTCTCTTGAATTTCCCTTTGGCTTCATTTGAGTGATTTTTACATATCTGTCACTTTTTGGTCCAGGTGGTGTATTCTGTCTTCTGTATCTGACACTCTATATTCCATTTCGTTCACTCTGTTGACCGTGGCTTCTATTGTACATGGAGGAAATGGATTCCTTTATGGATTCGATGTTGGTTCTCAAACTATTGATCTCAGTTCTTAATGAGGTATGTACTACCTCTAATTTGGCATTTATCTCACTTCTTACTGAGGTTTGTGCAGCCTCTATTTTTGCATGCATCTCCTGTTTGATATCTTGTATCTCTTTTGATAGCTCATTCTTGTGTTCTTTCAACTTCTGTTGTATTTCTCGCTTTATTTCTTGAGTTATTGCCTCCAGCAACCCTTGGATGTAGTTTTTGTCTTCCATTCCTGTTTTGCTCCCACTGGTGCTCTCCCCTGCATGGCTGCTGGCTATTGAGGATAGCTTGCTATCCTGGGTAGTGATAAACCTTGTAATTTTTCTCTGTGATTTTCTCATGGGGGTTCAGGGATTATTGGAGACTAATCTGCAATTTTGTTTTGGTGTGTCTGTCTTTGCTTGGTTGCTGATTCTGTATTGGTAGAGAGAGTCTGTGCCTGATCTGGGTTCTGTTGGGGGCCTACCTCCAGCTGCTGGTCTGTCCTACATAGGATTCTCGGCTCTCTGCTGTAGATCCCAGGCAATTCCCATATTTTGAAGGGTTGAGCACCCTAGACTGCTCGTGTTTGCTCCTACAGGTGCTCTTGGCAAGATCGGATGCTCTGGATGCATTCTCCCAGATGCTGGAGTCGGCTATGGGCTCCTGATGTTTTTGTTTGTTTAGTTGGTTGGTTTTTTGGGGGGCCGGTTGTGGGCTTGAACTCTAGGTTTGGGTGCTGTCCTTTAGCTCTTCAACTCTTCAGCTCAAGGCTGGCACCCTACCATTTGAGCCACAGCAACACTTCTGACCCTTTCTGCTCATGTGATGCTGAGGAATCAGATCCAGGGCCTCATGCACCCAAGACTATCACTCTACTGCTGAGCCACCTTACCAGCCTGAGCTCCTGCCTACTATCAGGTGCTGGTGGCCTGTGTTGCCCAATCCCAGCCTAGAGTATATGGGTTGGGTTTTGGTGGAGTTTGGGCTTCTCTTGTCCTGAGCCTCCAGGTCTTTTGTTGTCACAGGTTTGCTTCCCAAGGGGTGCAGTTCCCTGTTTTTCATCCCTCTGCTGAGGCATATGCTCAGTTGGGAGGAATTGGTTATGTTGTTCAGGCACTGGATTGCCAGGCCTGGTTTTGGCTCCCTGCCTGGGGCACGCCAGTTAGGCCTGTGCTGCTGTGTATACCATGTAGATTATGCAGTCTGGGGTACACAGTTTAAATTTCTTCTATTGTTGGTTGTCTTGACCCAGGGTCGCTGTTCCTGGCTTGGGTGTTTAAGCTCCCTTCCTGGGGTGCTTTGCTCTAGCCTGGCCAGCAGAGTGTGCTCCAAGAGCCGGTGGAGCTCTTGAACTGTTCCTAGTTTTAGTGGGTCCTGTGGTTCGGGTTTTGGGGTAGGGAGTCTGGGTCAGGGTCTGGGATTCCCTCCAGCTCTGGTCTCCCTTGAGGGATACACTGTCTCCTGTGGGGTATTCACCCTGGAGCTAGTTGTTTCTGTGTGGTGTAGGTTGTCAGTTGCAGTTGCAAGGCGAGTTCAGTGGGGATGGTTGCGAGCTTGGCTGGGTGGTGGTGGCTCTGTGGAATTTTCTTCTGTCTCTGCCTCTGTCGAAGCTGTCGGGTCCATAGTGTCCACACTCAGGCAGCTTCTGCGTGAGTTATCTGCATGCAGCTCCCTGTGTCTCTGAGACCCTGGCAGTCCCTGCCAGGTTTTCCCAATCGGCGTGTCTTACACCAGTACCTCAGGCAGCTTCTGCATGAGTGATCAGCAGGCAGCCCTCTGTGTCTCTGGGACCCGGGCGGCCCTAACCGGGTCGTCACAATCGGCAGGTCTGACACTGGTACCTCAGGTGGCTTCTGTGCTATCTGAAGACACCTTCCTTTGTTGCACTTCCTGTGCCGGGTGGCTGTGGAGGGATGGAGCCTCTCTGCTTGGATGGAGAGTGAGGGGTGGGGGTGGGATCATGGAGACTCCCGGCTGGTAGGTTTCTCTATTTGTGGTGATCAGCAGGTCTGTAAACTGGTACCTCAGGCGGCTTCTGCGGGGGTGATCTGTAGCCAGCCCCCTGTGTCTCTGGGACTCGGCAGTCCACACCCCGCCTGCTGACCACGGCTTGGCACGCTGCCATGTGGCCAGTGAATATTGGAGGAGGGGTCTTTGCTCTTCTCTGTTCTGAAATTCTTCTTTTCCTCTCTTTCTTTTTTGTTATTTTCCATCTCCTGTTTGTCTCTGAGTGTTCGCCTTTTGTTGTTGTCGGTCTCTTGGGGAGATTAAGCATTGGAACTGGAACTCTCTTTTTGGTTGGGGAGAGCTTTGGTGTTTCCCTACTGCCTTTTCACCATCTTTGTCCTTTTCTTATACAGTAAAAAGGAAAACATAAATTAACTTGAACTTTGTCAATCCTCTGTGTTCCATTCCTCTCCTAGGATCAGTTTCCACATGCAGTAACAGTTACTTCCAGGAACAATCAATGGTGCTGCTTGAGGTATAATGAATGTTTTCTGGCTTCACCGAAATAACATAAGGACACCATTGGACCTGAGGTAACACGTGCTTCAGAGACAACTTAGTAAAGAGAAAATACCATTTACATTGCTTATAAAACATTATCCATGAGTATATTAAGTTCAAACTTTGTAAATGCTCTGTAAATTAAGGCAAATTTTAAATGGGAAGAAGGTTCTCAGATCATTTTTTATGAGTGTATGTGCTGCACATTATTTCCCAAGTGTACATAAGTTAACAGAAGGAGAAACAACAGGAATAGGAGAAAGAGAAGTTCTGTGTTTAAGTATAATGGTTCAATACACTATAGAAGACTCTGCAAATAAGACAACATTGAAACAATAAAGCCAAGTCCAGTATGTAGATTTATAAGAGTGATATAGGGAAAGCATTACTCCTACGTTGAACACGAAGTATAATGCCACTCTCTTTCTAAATCACGCTTGTTAACCATGCAAATTTGTAGCAAGTAGAATGGAAGAATAATTCTGTTTACAATGCAAGTCAGATATAAGAGCATGGACTTAACTGGAAAAAAAAGTCCATCTTGAGAGAGCAGGGATTATACTAGCCATGAAGTGGTGAATAAGATCACATTTTTTTCTTTCCTTTACTTATATATTTTTCGTTGGTGGTGGTCTTGACACTTGAACTCTTGTCCGGGGCGCTGTCCCTCTGCTATTCAGCTCAGGTTAGTATCCAGCCTGAACAGAATAGTCTTTGAGACACTATTTATAATTAGCCAGCCAAAAGCTGTATTAGAAGAATGGCTCAAGTGATGGAATACCAGTCATGAGCAAGATGGCTGAATAAGAGCTTGAGGCTTTTGCATACATATATACAAACATACACATAAACACAGAGGCACTTATATGTGCACACACAAATACAAAAATGAAGCAATTCTCAGAATATGTAGAAAAGTTAGGAAACAATATATAATATGTCCTCAGTAAGACTAGAATCAAGTGATAATTTTTAATGTTAGAAAGTCCTCAATTGAAGTTTCTTCAAAAAAGTTTAAGAATATTACATAGATAGGGACCAGAGATAGTAAGAGAGTCAAGTAATCATTATGAATGGGATCGGATCCATGGAGGAATGAATCAGAAACCCCACAGGTGTATCTGAAAATGATCATATCCTCTGTGAAATGTTAGAACATCTTTTAAAATAGTACAAGAACAGTCTGAGCAGTCTAGTGGATGATATCACTGGAGAAGTTCAGAATTGCTAGTCTGTATCTAGATTAAATAAACCAAGAAGCTATGGCGGGTCAATGTGATACAAGCCTAGAATTCTAGCATTCAGACTGACTGGAGATTAGAAACTGTAATTACATAGTGATACCTTCCCTGGACCAGGTAGTATAATTTTGTCTTAATAAAAGAACCCAAACAAGAAAGGAATACGCAGTTAGAAGTTTGGGCTAATTTTGTCATTATGTTTTGAGAAGTTGTTTCCTATTGAAATGCAACTCATATATAATCCTCAGTTGTGCTTGTAAATGCTCTCTTCATCACAGAACATTTCTAGATGCAAAATGGCTCATGATTCCCATCCAAAATTTGAAAAAGTAAGTAATCTTCATTCTGTTAGATTCCAAGGAAAGGATGAAGGATTACAACAGCTTAAGCCTGGAGGAATAGTAAAGTTCATCTAATGTAGGACTTTATAGATCTTGCTAAATTAAAGTTTAGATTTAAAATATATATTTTGGTTTTGTTTGTAATTTCATATTCTATAGGATACTACAAAATTCTTTTTAAGTAGCGTGTTTAATTGACAAATTTACAAATGTTTCTTGCATTCTATTTGCCTAGAATATACTTTCAAGAGAGTTATAATTAGAACTCTGTTAATAGATATTTCAAACAGTTCATGTATGAAACGATAATGTGAATAATGTAGACAGAGTTGCCAACAATGGATGATATTAATTTATAAATTTAGAAAAAGAGAAATTTTTTGAGGCTTTGGTATATCATTTTATGAAGAGAATAATTGTGTGAATTCTTCTTTCTTCTACCTGTATGTAACACAGGAAGCAATTTCCTTAATTACGTGTCTCTATATAAAATGAGAAAAATGCTAGGTTTGGGGTTTGTTTTGCTTTTGCTTTTGTTTTATTGGTTTGTCCTAGAGGTTGAACTCTGGGACTCGACACTGTCTCTGAGGCTGTTTATTCTCAAGGCTCGTGCCCTACCACTTCAACCTCAGTACCACTCGTGTCTGGCTTTTGTTGAGAAGTTTATTGGAGATAAGAATCTAGGGAACCTTCCTGCCTGGGTGGGGTTTGAAATGTAACCTTCTGATATTAGCATCCTGTTTATCTATGATAATTAAAAAAGTATAAATATAAATAATATTTGCAAGAATACCAGTGGAGGAAAAATGATGATGCAACCCATTTTATCGTGATGCTTTTTCCAGAACACGGAGGGCATCACATTAGCAGAGGTGTAGTATTTTTTCACAATGGAGATATAAGCTATTCGTGATGTGAATTAAGGGAATTTTGAGGTGCACCCTACAAGTTGGAAACTGTTGGTCTAGGATGACTTTTTTGCATAAACCTTGGGATTGATGGTCATAGAAATAATAGCTTAATCTGATAAACAATTGCTTACTCTTGAAGTATTAATTTTAACTGATGTTTCATAGTTTTATATTATACCAGAATGTGGCTATTTTTCTGTTCACTTCTCTATCTATAACACCCCATTGGAAAATGCATCTATTGAAGAAATTCATAACATGCAAACAAGTACTATTTTGAATCTCTCAGGTATGGAATGTTCATTATTTCAAAATGAGTAGTTTTAGTCATAGGAATTTTGAGGAACACATATATTCTGTCCTCTTAAAAACTTACTTACATTTAAAAGTTCTGGGTTTCCGTAGAATTAAAGTGTTTTCTGTTTTAGTATGAGAAAGTACTAAATTTATTCTTTTTCAAAATATTGGCAAGTATATTGTGAAAATATTAACTAGTTGGACAACATTCAAATTGATGGCCCTTTGATTAAAAATGGGTAATTAATTCAAATTAGATGCCAAACAGTACTGATTTTTAAAAAGTTACTATATAAAGAATAATATTTACTATACCAATACAGTGAAATTTTATTTCATGCAGCTTATTTTTTAAATTTAATTTTAATGTCAAATTGATGTGCAGTGGGGTTCCAGCAATTGTAAGCTAGTGAATAAACAACATTTCAAACTTGTTACCCCCCTCTCTCATTTTTCTCAGTTTTCCTTCACCCCAAAACCCCTCACAAGTTGTAATGTACATTTCCAACTTATTGTCTTGTGTGTATTCCTATTGCATTGGTTTGCCCTTTGTCCTCTGTATCGTCATTTTGTTGTTCCTGTTCCCTTCCTAATTAATGTAAATGTATGCACAATACACAGGGTACCAAAATCAAATACACCAGGAGATAAACCATAGAGGAAAATCCCAAAGAAAATAGAAATCATATTGTACATTAGAAACAACATCTGCAAATAAATATCTCTGTTTTCATATCTTGGAGTTCATTTTGCTCAGCATCCGCTCATATGATCATATACATGCATAACAAAGCCACTGGAAAATAATAGTTTCATGGACAGTATATCAGGAAAAAACATATTTACTGTTTTTATGTTAAAGGTGGAATTAGAATTGTAAATTCGCGATTCTGATAAAGGAATTTCAAAAAAGTTTAAAATTTATGACAGGTAAATTTTAATTGTTCAAACTTTCTAACAACTTAGCCTATTAAGAAAATTTAAAATTACCTAGGAAAATAGGCTTTCATGTAAAGAAATTCATAGAGACTTAGCTGAGAGGGAGCATTGTGGGTGAAGATGGCTCTTTTTCACACCAAACCAACAAACCTCACAAACCTTGCTGTAAATCATGTAGGTTCCCTTGAGAATTGTCCTTAACCAGGAAAAATACTCTTACTTTGTGAAAACAAGGTTGTAGTGGAATTTAACCTCAACGTTTTTAAAAAAATAAGAAATGAAAATTTGTGAATTGACTTTAAATACCAAACAGTAATTTTCTGAAAAAGATTATTTGGTTCAAATTATTTAGGGAGAGAGTGTCTTCCACAATGAAAGAAGGTATTGGGTTTACACTTTTCTGTTTGTAATATTTTCCACAATGTCTTTCCACGTGAAGCAGTGAAACACAGAAAAAAATCTGATTGAATACGTCAAACCAATGATTTCACATTTCTAAGTAGCTCAAAAATATAATATCTTTATTAACATGAGATAATGAAGACTTCTCTTATAACATAAGCCAAAAACTTTTGGGATCAGAAAAGAATTGAGAAAAGTGAAAAGGTAAGAAAACGCATTCTTAGAAGCCCTAGCTAAGCGTATTGGCTTCTGCAGTGGAGGAAGGCCAAAACTTTTTGATATAGATTGTCTTAATGTTTTTGCTACCTAAAGTGATTTTACAGAGTCTATTTGGCTCAGTGTATTGCAGAACAAATTGAAGACATGAAAATAGATTCCACATCCAAATAAAAGAGTTTTGAAAGAGAAACCATGAAGATAGGAAGTGGCGCTGTAGCTCAAGTGGTAGAGCACTTGCCTTGAGCTGAACCGTTGAGGGACAGCACTCAGGCCCAGAGTTCAAGCCCACGACCTACAAAAAAAAAAAAAAAAAAGATTAGAAACCATGAAGATATAGCAGTGGGGGAGACCTTATAGTCCTTCAGCTTTACTAGACCTGAAGCCAAGAAGCTGTGATCAATTGGAAATCCGTCAAGAGCTAAGAGGAGAACAGAGACCTAGGACATAGAAGTATTGCCTTTGTAACAGACACTGTAATCCACAGAATGGGTGATTTAATTCTATTCTTCTCCATACATCTTGTTGAGCAAATGCAAGACCATGAGAAAAATAATCTATTGAAATAATTCTGCAAAGAATAACTTCACTGTTCTCGATATGGTATCTAAGGAGAGTCTTAAGAGAGAAGATAAAAGTGGAGTATTCTTCGGTTTGTTCTAAGCATCTTGTTAGCAAAATATATCTTTGAGGTCAGAAGTGATTGAAGCAAAAAGTGGTGGAGTATTTATTTATTTTTGTTTTTTTAAAATATTAAATGCCCTAAATTTATTCTAATCTACTGCCGTTCAAGAACTCGGTTACATTATCAAGTAAAGCTAAACAAACAAATGAAGAGTTCTCTGGTGTTCCTCAACCCCAAATGATTCACCTTTGAAACTAGAGGTCTCCTTTCTTAGGTCTGTTCCCTGTCTAGATACCCAGGGGTGGGTGCCAATGCTCTCAAGGTAGAGTATTTATTTTTGAGGGCACTTTAGACACGAGAAGATTTTCAAGGTAAAAGAAAAACATTATAGCTAAATATTTGTGATTAAAGGTTCTTGGACTGGTTTTTTGGAGACAAAGTTTTGCATTACAGCTTATCCTCATTAACATAGATTTTGAGTTTTTGTGGCAACCAACTGCAAAGGGGAAGTTTAATGGACTCACTTGGACAAGTAAACAGTATGATAGAAAATAATGGGAAATAAAATTTAGTGAAATATTTTGAACAATTACTTTGCCAGAACAAAGAAGGAAAGATATAATTCAAAATCACTTGAGTTTATTAAAAGTATGAAAAAAGAGTAATGAAGACAGATGAGAGAAAACATAGAGAAATGTTTTCTCTACAGTAGAGTAATGCGTTCTTGATCTTGTTTCTTCCATTCTATCTTCACAAGCTATCAAGTGTGCCTCATGACTGGAGTGTCCAGTTCAGACAAAGAGCACTCGCAGATGAAAATATTTGCAGTAGATGTAGGTGATTTATAAACTTTGACAATGTACTTAATCTGTCCTAAATTTTCCCCTACCCCAAACTGCCCTCTTTGAACAGCTTTGTTTACTTTTCCCAAGACTGCCCTTCATTAACTGCTTAAAATTTTGATAGGTCATATTCATACTCTCTAGAGATTACTGTTTGGTTGTGATTTTTCATGGGGGGGTCTTGAATTCTGGGCCTAGGCGATGTCTTTCCACTCTTCAGCCTAAGGCTAGTGGCCTACCACTTGAGCCACAGCACCACTTCCAGTTTTCTGGTGTTTAATTGGAGATAAATGCCTCAGAATCTTTCCTACTCATGCTGTATTTGAACTGCTATCCTCAGATCATAACCTCCTGAGTAGCTAAGATTATAGGCATGAGACAACGGCACATAGCTTAAGCTCACATTTCTAACAATATATAATCAGGATATGTAGTGTGTATGTTCACCTGATTTTATATGAATTCTTGAGTTAAAAATCTGGGCTAGAGCTTCGACTTCACACTCATAAAAATATATCTGGTTTTAAAGTTGATAATGCTGGAAATAATAAAACTTAAGGAGGTAAAGGCGTCTGGGAAGTTCAGTTTGCATCCAGCCTGGTCAGAACAGTGTTTGAGACACTATCTATAATTAACCATCCAAAACTGCTTTGGAAGAACGGATCAAGAGATGGAATATCAGTCATGATCAAGATTGCTGAATAAGAGCTTGAGGCTTTTGCATACATACATACAGACATACACATACACACAGAGGCAGTTATAGGTGCACACACAAATACACAAATGAAACAACTCTAAGAATATGTAGAAAAGTTAGAAAACAATAAAAGTATGTCCCGAATAAGACTAAATTAAATGAACATTCTTCAAAAATGTTTCAGAGTATTACATAGTAGGGAACAGAGCTAGTAAGAGAGTTAAGTAATCATGATTGAATGGATCAGATCCATGGAGGAATGAACCAGAGACCCCTGCAGGTGCATCTGAAAGTGTTCATATCCTGTGTCAAATGTTAGAACATCTTTAAAAATTGTACATAAACAGTCTGAGCAATCAGTCTAGTGGATAAGATCATTGGAGAATTTCAGAATTGCTAGTCTGTTTCTAGATTAAATAAACCAACAAATTATGGCAGGGCAATGTGATAAAAAGCCTGGAATTCTAGCATTCAGACTAAAACAGGTGGTAAGAAAGTGGAATTACATAGTGATACCTTCCCTGGACCAGGTAGTATAATTTTGTCTCAATGAAACTTACCAAACAACAAGAAAGGCATACAAAGTTGGATGTTTGGGCTAATTTTGTCATTATGTTTTGAGAAGTCAAGTTTCCTATTGAAATGCAAGTCACCAGTCTTGTGTTAGAACACTATTTTAAGGCAAGGATCAACCAAAGTCCTATAGTTGCTGTAGATACAATCTAATTCAACAGATACAATCTGTTCAACATCAAACATCTATGGATTAATTGGATGAGAAAAGCAAACAATAATTTGGCAAACCAGAAATTATTAGGTTTAGGAAAAATGGGAAAAATAGGAGTAGAGAGATTTGGGGAGGTAAAGGAAGAGTGAATTTAACCAAGTCCTAATCTCAGAGAGGGAAATGGATTGGACAGAATGATAGGAGAGAGATTTTTAAAAAACAAGGAAAATGAAAAAACAAAAATTTAAATTTATAAGTAAAACCCGTAAAAATTATGTAAGTTTAGAGATGATATTGAGAGAAGAAAAGAATAGGATGAGAGAAGGGGAGGGATAGAAAGGAGATATGAAAAAAATAAAAATTCTTAAAAATAATACTCAGTTGGGTTTTTAATGCTCTCTTCATTACATAACATTCCTAGATGGAAAACAGCTTATGATTTTAACCAAAAATTTGAAAAAGTAAGCATCATTCTGTTGGATTCCAAAGAAATGATAACAGATTACAAAAGTTTAAGCCTGGAAAAATTGCAAAGTTCATCTACTGTAAGATTTTGTAGAGCTTGCTAAATTAGAATTTAGATTTAAAATAAATATTTCGTTTTTGTTAGTAATTTCATATTCTATAGGATACTACAAAATTCTTTTTAAGTAGAGGGTTTAATTGACAAATTCACGAATGATTCTGACATTCTATTTTCCTAAAATATTCTTTCAAGCAAGGTATAATTAGAACTTAGTTAATAGATAATTCCAAGATTCATGTATAAAATAATGTGAATAACCTAGACAGAGTTGCCAACAAATGGATGATATTATTTATACATTTAGAAAAAACAATTTTTGAGGCTTTGGTGTAACATGGTATGAAGAGAGTAAATGTGTGACTTCTTGGTTCTTCTATCTATTCCTAACACATTAAGCAATTTCTTAAATTATGTGCCTCTGCATACAATGAGAAAAATGCTAGAGTTGGGGCTTGTTTTTATTTTATTTTATTTTATTTTGGTTTGTCCTAGAACTTGAACTGTGTGTCAGGCCACTCTCTCTGAGGCTGTTTGTGCTCAAGGCTCGTGCTATACCACCTCAACCTCAGAGCAACTTGAGTCTCTCTTTTCCTGAGAAGATTATGGAGATAAGAATCTAAGGAACCTTCCTGCCTGAATGGGCTTTGAACCATAATCTTCAGATCTTAGCCTCCTGAATATCTATGATAGGTAAAAAAGTATAAATATAAATAATATTTGCAAGTGTTTTGATTTGAAGAATATCACTGGCGGTGGATGGGGGAATGTTGCAGCAAAGTTTAGTGTAGTGTTCTTTCCACAATAGGAAGTGCATCATATTAGCAGAAGCGTAGAATTTTTTCACAATAGTCATAAGATATTCATGATGTGAATTAAGGGAATTTTCAGGTGCACCTTACAAGTTGGAAACTATTGGGGTGGGATAACTTTATGGCATAAAAGCTTAGGATTGATGGTCATAGAAATAATAGCTTACTCTGATGAACAAATGTTTAGTTTTGAGGAATTAATTTTTATAAATACTTCATAGTTTTATCCTCTAATAAACTGTGGCTATATTTTCTGTTGACTTATCAATATGTAACACCTCATTGGAAACTATCTATTGCAGAATTAAATAACATGCAAAAAGGTACTGTTTTGAATGTCTCTTGAAAGAAATGTTCAAAATTTGAAAATGAATAATTAGTAGTTACAGGAATTTTGAAGAACACATATATTCTGTCCTGTTAACAATTATTCAGTTTTGAAAGTTAGAACTTTCAATTGAATTAAACTATTTTCTGTTTTACTATGAGAAAATACTAAAATATGTTTTTTTCAAAATAATGACAAGTATATTGTGAAAATATTGTATAGGTGGATAACATTCAAGTTGATTACCCTCTGATAAAGAAAGGGAAATTCAAATTAGATGCCATATCTTAGCTATGGAAAATATTACTGTGATAAACATAATTGCGTTCGTAGCTTTAGTGTGGCCTTGTTTGTGGTCACTTGGTTAAATGCCCAGAAGTGGGATTACTGGGTAATAGGGGAGCATTATTGTGTACATCAAGGATAATCTTAGTAGATGAGCAGAATAGTTCAATAGCTATGTACATATGACCGTATAAGGTGATTTTAAGTGAAATGAACTCCAAGATATGTTCTTTGTTGTTGTTGTTCTTAATGTACTAGGTGATTTATTTTTATCATTTTGTGTTTTCCCCACCTAAGGTGTATCCTCTTTAGTCACTGTTTTTGATTTTGATACCCTGGGTATTGTAAATATGTTGATGTGAACTGGGGAAAGGAAATGAAAAAAAACAAAATGGTGAGACAAAGGACAAAGAGGGAACCTATGCAACAGTGATACACACAAAAGAATATGTTGGAAATGATCTTGGAAGTTGCATTGGGAGGGAAGAGGGAGAAAAATGGATGAAGGGGTAACAAGTTAGAAAAGAAATGAATTCATTAGCTTACTTATGTAACTATAAACCTTCTGTACGTTACCTTGACTATAAAATTTAAATAAAAATAAAATAAAATATATGAGAGCAGCAATACAGTCGATGGGATTAGGGGAAATTCTATACTATACAAAGAAGTGTAGAACAGCTGTGGAGAGCAGCAATTTGACTTTAACATCAGAAGTAATAAGCTAAGATACAGATTTTCATCCTCATGTCAGTCATTAAAAAGAAAAAACAAAATGCATAATCAGCAAACCAATAGAGATAAAATAGAAAACTAAACAAATAAGGTGAATAGATGACTTGGACCAAGAATAAAAATGACACAATTAGGAAACAATAACAAGCTGGTAAGTTTAAAAATATTACCAATAATTCTATTAAATGTTGTTTACATTACAATTCGTTAGAACTATAATTCAAATCACATTTTAATAGTATATCATTTTAATAATAGTATATTATTGATATCTTAATATTGAATGTTTAATAGATAATTTTAATTTCTGCTTTCATAGAAATGAAAAAGTGAAACTAATTTTAATAATATATTTCATGAATTGTAAAATTGAGAAATTTTAGAATTTAAACAAATATCATCATCGTTTCATTTGTGTGAATTAATGTATTAATACAAAGTGTATCCTACACTCAGCACTCATCTTAACATCAAATAATAAATTATTGCGCATGACTCTTGGTATTACGTGGAAAGGTTCAACACTGTGGTAAAATTCACACCACACAATACAGAAGGGTATGACTCCTCTAATCTCACGTAAGTTGTGGAAATTTGATTTCTACATGCATGTTAAATTCCTGTCTAGGTGACATCTAAGAATTATATACAATTATATATATGAGGAGTATTTAGAATGATACTTAGAAGTCATATTCATTAATCAAATTTTTATTATCTTGTACCAAATAAGTATTTATACAGATACTGAATTTCTGAGTAGATGGTGGTATATGTGTGCCAGATTATTTATATTGAGGCTTATTTTATATTTCTGACATTATTTCTACAATTGGATTTAATTTTCCTTAAGGGGTTAAGTGTATTATATTGGATATATGAAAGTAAACTGAATGTTTATTCCATTAATCCTTTGCCACTTGTGTAATCCCAATATAATTTATCCCTGTGTTTGAAGTAATGAAAATAACAACATATATAAGCAAGATAAATCAGTCTGTAGTAGACAAGTATTTTCACCTTTATTTTGATAGTTGTTCCTCTTTTACACTACAAAATATTTTTGGGAAAATGTGCTCCAGGCTGGAAACAACTGCAGAATATTATGGTTTGATGTATTATAAGAGAAGGAAGGAAGGGTAACCTTCCTTCCAAAAGTCTGCTCCGAGGAATATGATCTGCTTTATGGTGGTGACTTGGAAATAAAAAATTTTTACAGTCAACCTTGAAAAGCCATCTTGATAGAATATTTCTGTAAGTGGGTACAGAGGATTATTGATGGCTTTGCAAGTATGCCAAATTTCCTCATTTTTAGAAAATTAAAACAGGAATTTAGTCATCTGTCCTTTGTATCTTTAGGAGAAAAAGCTGTTGAATCTAGGTCAGGGGATCACTGGGATCCAGAGAAGCTACTACCTTGAATAGTAGTCCTAGACCTCTAATACAAAAAAAAAAAAAAACAAAACAAAACCTCACACAAACTAACAAACAAACAAAAAACTCCAGTAAGCACTGGCCGCTATCAGGGCTGCTATCACAGTCTACACGAGGTCAGGGAAAAAACAGAGGCTGAGAGTCATTTTGTTGATAAATAATATATTTTTTATGAGGCAGACTGAAATGAGACTCCAGAGAGAGGGTCAGAAAGACTGATCAGAGAGACTAAAATTGATCACACAAAGATTAGAAAGTATAATTCCTTGTAGAACAAATAAATCAAAGAACTCCTGTGCATGTAAGAACAAGACAGCTGACCAAATTCCAGAAATGCACATTTCCTTAGAGGTTAGCTTAATAAATTAGCAATGGACATCTTTGAATTCTTAAATATTTGACCACATGTGGGAGAAAGCTGAAGAGAACGAAAATGTCATCACTCTATTAGGAGGTCCAATATCACATTAGGAAATAATCAAGCAAAGATTTGTAATAAAAAGAGAAAACAATTATTCCAAAAGAGGGTCTCATTTGTTTTGATGTAACAGTCCTTGATTTAGGTGCTAATAATGAGTTCTGCATCAATGTTTATCAAAGATTTGGCTTCATAGTTCTCTTTCTTAGGAGTTCCTATGTGATTTGGAGGAGTCTAATTCTAGCCTCAAAGAATGTGTTTTGAAAATTCCATTTCTCTTTCTATTCCATTGAAGAGTAGATCTGAGTTATTGTAAGTTCTTTGCAGGCCTTAGTTTCATGATAAATTCATTGAGTCCTAGATTTTTCTGAAGTGGGAAGTTGTTTATTGACATGTCATTTTCATTACTTCTTATGTGTTACTTCTTGGTTCAGATCGAGTATAGGAAAGCATCAATTTCTCCAGGATTCTCCGGGGGATTGACATAAGGTTTTCAAAGTACTCTCTTATAGCATTCTTAATTTTGCTTGTATCTGTTATGTTGTCTCATTTTTGTCTCTAATTTTCTCTATTTGGGTGAATTCTCTTATTTTGTTTTTGGATTTTATATCATGACTGTGATATACTGAGGGGTGGGTTACAGTTACATAAGTAATGAGTACATTTTTAAATAACGTTACCCCTTCCTCATTTTTTCCTCCTTCCCCCAGCCGTGACATCCTACACCCCAAAGTTATGAAGTCATTTCTAACATAGTGTCTAGTGCATATTACTGTTGCTTTGGTTAATCTTTGTCTGACCATTTCTGTGATTTCCCTTCCCTTCCCCAAATCACATTAATTTATGTATAAGACAAATGGTACAGAAATAAAAACAAACGACTACAGGGAATAAACCAAAGGGTAAAAACTAAATAGAAATAAGTAAACACAGTTCACTATTCAATCATCTTGTATCCATTTCTTGGAGCTCATTTCAATAAGCTTCATTTTATATGGTGAAATGCACGTTGCTATTGATCTATTGTGAATATCCTAGACCTATTCTAGTTTTTCCAAAAGATTGCAAACCTCTAGCCTATGATTCTTTGGGTCTGGCTTGTTTGACTTACGTTTTCCAAGTGATTCTATTTCCTTACTAATGGGTCAATGTCATTCATTCTGACAGAAGCATAGAGTTTGATTGTGAATATATATGACATTTTCTTGAGCCATCATTGCTGGGTGATACGGGAGCTCTATTGAGGAACCTCTGTACTTCATTACAGAGTATTTGAACAAGTTTACATTTCCACCTATAGTGTAGTAATGTTTCTTTTTGGCCACATCTCCACCAGGCCAGCATCTGTTATTATTAATTTTCTTCATAATGGTTATTCTGACTAGGGTGAGGTGGAATGTCAATGTTGCTTTGATTTGCATTTCTTTCATGATCAGAATTTTTGCATATTGCATCATGTGTCTCTTGACCATGCATATTTCTTCTTCAGAGAGGTCTCTCTTTAGCGCACTTATTAAGAGGGTTGTTGTTTATTTGAGAATTTTTTTTGGGTGGGTTAACTTTTGCGTCTCTAAATATATTTGAGATTTGAGGCAATTGTGCATTGCAGAGCAACTAAAGTTCTTCTCCCAACCTTCGTGCTTTTTATCTATCTATATAAATTCTCTTCTTAGTCAGATTTGGTATGGATCTGTCAAGTCTATTTATTTAAAAAACCAACTCTGATTTGTTGATTCTTTCTATGTTTTATTTTGACCATATTTAGTTATTTCTGATTTTTTTTTATTTCTGTCTACTGCTTTGGGTTTTGGGCTTCTTCCTGTTTTCAAGGAGCTTGAGATACATAATTAAAATATTAATTTGAGATTTCCTCAATTATTGATGTAGGCACTCTGAGCTATATATCCTCCTGTAATTACTACAAATACCCGAGGAGCTGGTACTTGGTGTGTTTTTTTGATAAATTCTAGAAAAGTTCAGATTTCCATTCTAATCCCTCAGTGTTGCACTGGTCATTCAGCATCTTTTTGTTCATGGGTTTGACATTTTTTTGTTTTAGCTGTTTAATCCTAAGTTTATTCTGTTATGGTCTGACAAGCTATGGGAATTCAAATAATTTTTCTTTCAATTTGGACAGAATTTCTGTGTGACATAGGATATGTTCTGTTTCAGAGAATCTTCCATGAGCTGATGTGAAGAATGTATATTCTGACGCTGAATGTATATTCTGTAGATGTCTGTTAGGGCTAGGTGGTCAATGAAGTTATTTAGATCTGCAGTTTCTTAGTTGAGTTTTTCCTGGATAACCAATCCATAGATGGGAATGATGTATTGAGATGTCTTTTTTGGTTAAGTAGAATTTGGTTGATGAAGTGGAATGCTCCAGGATTCAGGTCATTGATATTTAGACTAGCTATATCTCCTAATTGAGACTTGCCTTTATCAATATGTAATGTCTCTTCCTACAAATTTTAATTTGAATTCTATTTTACCTTATGTTAGTAATCCTACTGTGGCCTGTTTATGGTGTCCATTTGCTTGAAAATTTTCCTTCTATCCTTTTAGTTTGAGTACGTGTTTGTTTTTGTCAATAAAAGGTGTCTCTTGTTTTTTTTTTGATACTACTATCTAATCTATGTCTTCTATTTGGAAATTTAAATCCATTCATATTGAGAGTTAAGACAGAAATATCTGATAAGCCCTGCTATGTTATACCCCTGCTGTTAGGAGCTGTTCCTCATCTTCTGTTAATATATTTACCTTGTTCTCTGGTAGGGAGCATTTTATATAACCAGTTCCTGTTCTCCTTGATCTTCTCTATGTACGATATATTTGATTAACTTCTATCTAGCTGATTTGCTGGATATAGGTTGTTTCAATTTTTCTTTGTCATGAAATATGTTTATATATCCTTTAAATGTAAAGGAGTGTTTGGCTTGGGATGAATTGGTAGATGTTTACCTTTAATGTTCGTCATATATCATGTCAGGCTCTCCTTTTTATCATATCAACTAAGAAATCTGTATTTATTCTGACTGTATATCCTTTATAAATAATCAGTCTTTTCGCTCTGGCAGCTGTAAGAATCCTTTCCTTGATCCATAATGATCCTCTAATGGATTACGATGTGGTGGTGGATTTTTCAGTTCTAGAATTCTCTGTTAGGTGTTCTAAAGGCTTCTCTTCTCTGAATGAGCCTATCTCTTTGGATGTTTGGCATGTTCTCTGCTAGAATTCTGTAATTTGTTTCCCATCAATTTAGCTTCCTGCTCTTCTCTTCCTTGATACCTATCTCCCCGAAATTTGATCTTCTGAGTCTTGAAGTTCTGCAAGATCATTTCTTATTTCTTGGATTTGTTCTAAATGATTATCTCCTCTTTCCTATTAGTCCTATTCTGTCTTTGACCCTGATTTTACTTTCTATGTCATCTATTTGCTATGGAGATTTTCTACTTTGTTTTTGATTTCCCCATCTTCTAATTGGTCATTTTTAGGGGTTCTTTCTCTTTATTAAAGCATTGTTTTATGTCCTATATGGACTTTCTGCACGTATTTTCTTTGGGTGGGGGAGTATCAAGGGTTGTTTTCTGTGTCTTCTCTTATATCTTTTAAATAGGCATCTATTTTTTCTTGGACTCCCTTGCCTTCTCAGAATTGATTTATCGTTCTGTTTGTAGTCTCCATGAATTAATTTGCTAATCTTTGGTTGGTCTCATCTTTTTTTTTTCTAAAATTAAAATTTTATTATCATTAAGTAGTTATACTAAAGAGTTGCCATTCAACAAAGCAGTTTATGAATACAATGCATCTATAGCAGTGTCACTACTTTCATCATTCTCCCGTTTCCTTCTCAACCCCACCTTTCCCCTCGATTTCCTTAACTTTATAGGACATATATTAAATTTTATGACAACATTCTCCCTGCCATGCCTTTCTCAACACATTTTCTAAGACTTGGTTTGAGTTTCACTTGCCTATTAAACCCTTTATGGTCTCTTCATCAGTGAGTAATAATGCTATTTAAGGCAATAGTATGTGTTTTTAAGTATTAGACACTTTAAAAAGTGTTACCTAGTTCATTCTGTGCAAGATATGTACTATTTCGACCTTATATATGAGAGAATTGAGCAAGTGATAGATCAGAGGTGGAATTCAAATCTTTGTCTCTCGCATTCTAAAAGTTTTATGTATCCCATGGGATTATGTTACTTTCTTGATCGCTTACATTCTGTACATTCTTTTTTTTTTGATCTTTTTACCAATTTATTGCAGTAAAATTTGTCTTTTAGTGAATATTCTTTTTTTTTTAATTGTATTTTATTTTATTTGGGAAAATACTGTACAGAGGGGCTACAATTACATGGGCAAGATAATGCATACTTTTCTTACCAAGCATTGCAGCCTCCTCCTTTGTTTACCCTTCACTTCCCTTCCCGGCCTCCCCCCTCCCCCCACCCAATTTTACCCCCCTCCCCCCACCCAATATTACCCCCCTCCCCCCACCCAATTATACCCCCCTCCCCCCCCCACACCGACATTGTAAAGCTGGTTTTGACATGACATTTTGTACTTCTCAGTGTTGCAACAGGTCCACCTGAATCCTTAAATGACTTGTTTGTCCCCATCTCCTCCACATGTTATACTGACATCAAATATAGTGAAAGCAGGGGTTACCCTGTGGGGGAGGGACATACAAAGCAACAAAGAAATAATCTTATAAATGCGTTAGAAACACATGCATGAAAGAAACGAAAACATTAAAATACATATTTAAGGGTTCATTTTCCTAACATCACATTATCTGACCTTTTCCGCTTGACTCATACCTATACTAGATATTGCAAATAAGGGAAACCATGGGACCTATGCTTCTTTGGGCCTGGCTTACTTCACTTAATATAATTTTTTCCAAACCTTTCCATTTCCTAACAAATGGGGAAATGTCATTCTTTCTGATGGAGGCATAGAATTCCATTGTGTATATATACCACATTTTCTTGATATATTCATCTACTGAGGGGCATCTGGGTTGGTTCCATGTCTTAGCTATGGTAAATAATGCTGCAATAAACATAGTTGTGCTGGTAGCTTTAGTGTGGTCTTGTTTGTAAACATTTGGGTAAATGCCCAAAAGTGGGATTGCTGGATCATAGGGGAGATCTATGTGAAGTCTTTTGAGGAACCTCCATACTGCTTTCCAAAGTGGTTGAACAAGTTTACATTCCCACCAACAATGAAGTAAGGTTCCTTTCTGTCCACATCCCCTCCAGCATCTGTTGTTGTTAGAGTTCCTGATTTTTGCTGTTCTAACTGGAGTGAGGTGATATCTCAATGTTGTTTTGATTTGCATTTCTTTTATGGCTAGGGATGTTGAACATTTCTTCATGTGTCTATTGGCCATCCTTCTTTCTTCTTCAGAGAAGCTTCTCTTTAAGTCTTTCGCCCACTTATTTATTGGGCAGTTATTTCTTTGAGGATTTGTTGTTGGGTGGTTTAATTTTTTGAGTTCCAAGTATATTTTAGGTATGAGACCCTTGTCCGTTGTATGGCTAGTAAAGATCTTCTCCCAATCAGTGGGCTTTCTATTGATCTTGCCAGCTATGTCATTTGCCCTGCAGAAGCTCTGCAATCTTATGCAATCCCATTTGTCCAACCTTTCTTTGATTTGTTGTGCTTCCGGGTCTCTATTCAGAAAATTTCGACCTGAGCCAAGGAGACCTAGGGTTTCTCCGATTCCATCCTGTAATGGTTTCTGAGTGTCTGCTTTGACTCCAAGGTCTTTGATCCATTTGGAGTTGATTCTGGTGCAGGGTGATATATAAGGATCTAGCTTTAGTTTAATACATGTAGTTAACCAATTTTGCCAGCACCATTTACTGAAGAGGCTGTCTTTCTTCCATTCTATTGTTTTAGCTTCCTTATCGAAGATTAGATGGCTATAGGTCTGTAGGTTCATTTCTGGGTTTTCAATTCTATTCCATTGGTCCTGAGGTCTGTTCTTATGCCAATACCAAGCTGTTTTGATTACTAAGGCTTTATAGTAGAGTTAGAAATTTGGTATTGATATTCCTCCAGCAGTGTTCTTTCCGTTGAGGAGCGTTTTTGGTATTCGGGGTCTTTTATTGTTCCATATGAATTTTTGGATTGCCTCCTCTATTTCCTTGAAGAATGAGGGTGGAATTTTGATAGGTATCGCGTTGAATTTGTAGATAGCCTTGGGAAGTATTGCCATTTTCACGATGTTAATCTTGCCAATCCAGGAGCATGGGAGGTTTTGCCATTTTTTAAGTTCTGTGTTGATTTCCTTTTTCAAGATTTTAAAGTTTTCATCATAGAGGTCCTTCACTTCTTAGGTTAAGTTAATTCCTAGGTATTTTATTTTTTGTGGGGCTATTACAAATGGAGTTGCTTTCCTAATTTCAGCCACACTTTTCTCATTGTTGGCATATAGAAAAGCCATTGATTTTGGGGGGTTAATTTTATAACCTGCTACTTTCCCAAAGTTTTGAATCAGCTTGAGTAATTTGGGAGTGGAGTCTATGGGATTCTTTAAATACAAGATCATGTCATCTGCAAAGAGGGAGAGTTTTATTTCTTCTTTCCCTATTTGGATCCCCTTTATGTCTGCATCTTGTCTTATTGCTGTAGCTAGGCATTCTAATACAAGATTGAAGAGAAGTGGAGAGAGTGGGCATCCTTGTCTTGTTCCTGAGTTAAGAGGAAATGGCTTTAGTTTTTCACCATTGAGTATAATGCTGGCTGTAGGTTTGTCATATACAGCCTTTATTGTATTGAGGAATGTTCCATGGATTCCTAATTTTTCCAGAACCTTCATCTTAAAGGGATGTTGGATCTTGTCAAATGCTTTTTCTGCATCTATTGAGATAACCATGTGGTTCTTATTCTTGCTCCTGTTGATGTGATGAATAATATTAATTGATTTGCGTATATTGAACCAGCTTTGCATCCCTGAAATGAATCCTGTTTGATCATGGTGTATGATTTTTTGGATGAATTGTTGAAGTCGATTGGCCAAAATTTTGTTGAGAAATTTTGCATCAATGTTCATCAAAGAAATGGGTCTGTAGTTCTCTTTCTTTGATGAGTCCCTGCCTGGTTTTGGGATGAGGGTTATGATGGCTTCATAGAATGTGTTCGGTAGTGAGCTTTCTCTTTCAATTTCATTGAAGAGTTGGAGGAGTATTGGTGTGAGCTCTGCTTTGAAGGCCTTGTAAAATTCCGCTGTAAAACCATCTGGTCCTGGACTTTTCTTAGCTGGGAGGTCTCTTATTGCTGTTTCTATTTCAATGCTTGATATGGGCCTGTTAAGCTGGTTTAACTCATCTTGGTTTAGTTTTGGCATGTCAATATTTGCTAGGAAAAGGTCCATTTCTGTCAAGTTCTCAAACTTATTAGCATAAAGTTTTGAGAAGTATTCCCTTATAATTTTCTGAATCTTGGTTGTTTCCGTGGTGATGTTTCCATTCTCATCTCTGAGTTTATTAATTTGGGTGTGTTCTCTCCTTTTTCTGATAAGGTTTGCTAAGGGTCTGTCAATTTTGTTAAGTTTTCGAAGAACCAACTCTTTGTTTTGTTGATTCTTTCTATAGTTTTTTTGGATTCTAATTCATTTAATTCTGATTTAATTTTGATTATTTCTTTCCGTCTACTGGATTGGGGTTTATCTTGCTGCTCTTTTTCAAGGAGGTTTAGATGTGTCATTAAATTGATAGTTTCCGATCTCTCCAATTTGTTGATGTAGGAGCTCAGAGCTATAAACTTGCCTCTGAGTACTGCCTTTGCTGTGTCCCAGAGGAGCTGGTAATTTGTGTGTTCATTTTTGTTGAATAGCATGAACATTTGAATTTCCTTTCTAATCTCTTCCATGACCCACTCATGATTCAGTAGTGTGTTGTTCAGCCTCCATGTGATACTGGACTTTCTTTGGTGGCTTTTGGTGTTGAGATCTAATTTTATTCCCTTGTGGTCAAAGAGATTGCAAGGTATAACTTCAATGTTTCTGAATTTAGACAAGTTTGCTTTGTGGCCTAAAATGTGGTCTATTTTAGAAAACGTTCCATGTGCTGCTGAGAAGAAGGTGTATTCTGTTGCTGCTGGGTGAAATGTTCGGTAAATGTCTGTTAAGTCTAGTTGATCTATGCAGCTGTTTAGATCTGCGGTTTCTCTGTTGAGTTTTTGCCCAGTTGATCTATCTAGTGGGGAGAGTGGTGTGTTAAAATCCCCAACAATTAATGTCTTTGGATCTATATGGGATTTGAGGGAAAGTAGTGTTTCTTTGATAAATTTGGGTGCTCCATTGTTTGGCGAATAGATATTTAGAATTGTAATATCCTCCTGAAGGAGAGATCCTTTAATTAGTATGTAGCGTCCTTCTTTATCTCTTCTCACGAATTTTAGTTTGAAGTCTATTTTATCTGATATTAGGATTGCAACTCCCGCCTGTTTATGAGGGCCGTTTGCTTGGTAGATTTTGTTCCAGCCTTTAACCTTGAAAATATGTTTGTTTTTACGGGCAAGATGTGACTCCTGCAGGCAGCAGATAGAAGGGTGTTGTTTTTTAATCCAACTAGATAGTCTATGTCGCTTAATTGGAGAGTTCAGTCCGTTAACGTTAAGAGATAGGACTGAGAGATATTTGGGGGTTCCTGCATTTTATCCACCTTCTTGGGGGCTGTGAAAACTGGGTTCTTCCTAAGGTTCTTGGATTCTCAGTTTGGGTGCAGTTTCTTGGCCTTTGTTGCGTTCTTGTTGGTTTTCTATGTGTAGGACATCTTTAAGAATCTTTTGCAGGGCTGGTTTGGTGGAGATGTATTGTTTCAATTTTTCTTTGCTATGGAAAGTTTTTATTTGGCCTTCAGTTATGAAGGAGAATTTAGCTGGGTACAGTATTCTTGGTTGATAGTTGTTTGTTTTTAGGGCATGGCATACGTCATTCCAGGCTCTTCTTGCTTTGATTGTCTCTGCTGAGAAATCTGAGGTAATTCTAATTGGTTTCCCTTTATAGGTGATTAACCTTTTCTCCTTGACAGCTTTAAGGATCTTTTCCTTGGTCTGGGTTGATCCTGTGTGGATTATAATGTGACAGTGGGATGTCCTATTCTGGTCTGGTCTATTTGGGGTTCTAAAAGCTTCTTGTATCTGAATAGGCCTATCTTTTTGTATGTTTGGGAAGTTCTCTGCTAGGATCCTGTTAAACAAATTTCCTAGACCATTAACTTCTGTTTCTAGGTGCTCCTCTACACCCATTATCCTTAGATTGGGCCTTCTGATGGTGTCTTCCAGGTGTTGGATAGACCTATCATATTTCTTGGACTTGTCTTGGATGGTTGTATGTTCTTTCTCTATAATATCTAGGCTGTCTTCAATCCCTGAGATTCGATCTTCTGCATGGTCTAACCTGCTGTCAAGACTCTCTACTTTGTTTTTTATCTCTTTTCCTTCTAATTGGTCAGCTTTGATGGCTTCAAGTTCTTTGTTGAAGCTCTGTTTTAGGTCTTGTATGAATTTCTTTACTTCCTTAATTTGGTGTTCAGTGTTTGTTCTCAAATCACTTAGTTGATTGGTTATGGTTTCTTTGGACTCCCATTCCTTCTGTTGGGTTCCATTCAGCATTCCCTTTGTGGTCTCCCTGACTTCCTTCAGCTCTTTGTTAATGGATTCCATGAATGCCTTTAGTGATCTTTGTGTATTCTCTACCTGGTCTCTTAATTCCTGAATTACTCTTTGATTAGTTTCCTCCCTTCTGTGGGATTCCTGCAGTTCTCTTTGAGTGTTCTCTGCCTGCTCACGCCAATCCTCCCTTTCTCTTTGGGTATTCTCAAGTTGTTCACTCAAATCCTGTATCAGTTTTTGACAAGCTTCCTCACGCTTATGATATTCCTGTATAAACTTCTGGGATGCCTCCTCTCTCTCCCTATCACGCTCATACAGAGTCCTTTGTACATTGTCAAACTTCTCATTTATCATGTTTGCTTTAGTGTTTGTAGAGCTATTTGGGAACTCTCCTCTGGATTATTCTTTATCTGTTCTAATCCCTGATTATCAAGGTTGGGAATTGAGATACCCGAATTTGCCATTTTTCTTGTGTTTTTCCGGCTTACTCGGCCCATTTGAGATAAAGATTGCACCAGTTTTGTGCTAGAACACTATCTTAAGGCAACCATCAACCAAAGTTTGCATTTGTACAGTCAATAGTCTACAGATACAATCTAGTTCAACAGATACATCTATTCAACATCAAACGACTATATGTTAAAGGACTTCGAACCGCAGAAAAGAATTTGGAAAACCAGAAATTATTAGGATTAGGGAGAGATGTGGGTAAAAAATAGGAATAGATTGGTGTGGGGAGGCACAGGGAGAGTTAACTATGTCCTAATCACAATGCAGGAAATGAGTTGGGTAGGATGCAAGTAGAGTGAGAGAGAAAAAGAAGAGACGGAAAGGGGAATAAAGAGAGACCAGAAAAAGAATAGAAACGTAAAAATTAATGTTATTATAGAGGTTAAAAGACCGTCTATTTAGAGAGGAATGTGAATATGTTCAGAGAAGGGGAGGAACATAGAGGAGATGTGAAAAGCTTTAAGGATGGGAACGGGAGAAGAAAAGATCAGAAGTTCAGTAGAGCTAGATAAAAAACAAAAAGATAATTAAGAAAGAAAGAAAAAGTGAAAGAAGACAAGAAAAGAAAGGAAAACTCTCATTCACGTATTCCTAAAATAAAAATTATAAGATGAGAAAAAAAAAAGCTACTGGAAAACAATTATTTTTTCAGAAGAGGCAAAAATTAAAGATTAATAAAAGTTTTAAAAGGGAAAAAATTTATATATATATATATATATATATATATATATATATATATGGTAACAAAAAACAAAAAACAAGCAAAAAAAAAGAAAAGAAGAAGAAGAAGAAAAAAAGAAAAAAAAAAAAAAAGAAAAAAAGTCTTTTGATTATTTTTTTGGGGGGGGGGAGGAGTGGGAAGAATCCTGTATCTCCCTTTTGTCTGCAACCAGTCTCTTGTTGGAGTCTCTGGTCAGCTTGAGGTCCTGTGGCTTGATTGGTTTCTTAAGTCGGTTGGTTGGAAGAGGCAGAAAAATGCTCTGCTTTACCCAAGATTTTGAGATCCCCCTCCCAGGTTAGTTTTCTGGGAGGGTGGTCTGCTTTGAGAGTCACAAAAGAGGGGGATGTGGTGATGAGGCTAGGTTCTGGGTAGAGTTGAGGCCTTTCAACAAACAGTAGCTTTTCCCTGGGGCTATTTAGTGATAAAGCTCACAGCGCCCAGCCTGGAGCCATTCTCCGGGTTTCTGTTTTTCAATTGATTGTGGTGGCTGCTAGAGGGAGGGGCAGCCTCTGGCTCTGGTTACCCAGGCTGGTGCCTGAGCTGGGTGACTTTTCCCTGGATGGAGCTGAGTCTGGCAGGTCACTTCGCCGTTAAGTTCTTGTGACATGCTAAATGACTCATTTTATTCCAAGGCCTGAGCTGGAGCTAGCAGCTCCTCCGAGCTTTGTTGGTATCCAAGATGGAGATCACTGGTGCTGGGGGGGGGAGGGGTGGCCTTCCCTCCTCTGCTCCCTGAGGAGTGAGGATGTCGGGCTTGTACTCACGCCGAGTCTTGGATCCTGGGTCGTCTCTGGTCTGCAAACAGCAGGATGAAGATGTTCGCTCCTTGTCGGTTCTTGTTGGTGTTGAGTAGTATCCCGGTTGGTCTCATCTTGTTCACAATTTTCTTTGTAGAGGTTTTCTATCTTTCCATTAATCACATTTTTCAGCAGTATTTGTAATGTATTTTGATAACTAACTTCAAGGTCCTTGTCTGTTCCAATGCCAGGTTCTTTACTATGTGAATTATACTACCTTGACATCATTTTTTTTTTTTTGGGTCCAGTCGTGGAGCCTGAACTCTGGGCCTGGGCGCTGTCCCTCAGCTCTCCAGCTCAAGGCTAGCGCTCTACCACTTGAGCCACAGCACCACTTCCGGCTTTTTTCCTTTTGCTTATGTGGTGCTGAGGAATCGAACCCAGGGCCTCAGGCTTGCAAGGCAAGCGCTTCTACCACTGAGCCAACTTCCCAGCCCTTGACATCATTTTTATTGTATTTTCATGATTTGTTCTGTCCATTTGAAGGCTTTATTTTGGTGGAATCTATGATCTTCATACATGACTCTCTGTGTTCTTGGTTGATTTGCCAAGTGTTGGTTTTCAGTTGTGATTTGCTTTTCTGGAATTAGGTTTTTGTCTAGTCCATTAAGTGTAGGAGTAGAAACTAGTAGAGGTGAGATGATGTGATGTTAATACTTGTGGTTCCAGCCACAATTCACACTGTCCAGTGGTATGGTGAATTGTCTCTGTAGATGGATATGGCTTTCTCTGATGTTCATTTTTGTTCCTGCTTTTTTCCATGTTGCCCTATTTCCACACTGCAGATGTGCTTTTGAATATGTTGGCCAACACAGTCACGGAAGTCACTTACCTCTCTGGGTAACTTTTCATAGATTTTTGTTTTCTCTGAAGACAGTATAAACTCTCCTTTTGAATTGGATATCTATATATAATTATAGCTGACTTGGTGTGACCCTCTAGACCTTTAGTACCTGCTAGGACTCTAAATCTCTGTTTCATTAGAGAGAGCTAGGGTAATCTTCTGTTTTTCTTCTGTCATTGTTTTCTCTCTTTCTCAGATTTATTTATTTATTTATCTTATTTTGTGGGGGGGTCCAGACGTGGGGCCTGAACTCTGGGCCAGGGTGCTGTCCCTCAGCTCTTCAGCTCAAGGCTAGCACTCTCCCACTTGAGCCAGAGTGCCACTTCCTTTTTTTTCTTTTTTGCTTATGTGGTGCTGAGGAATTGAACCTAGGGCCTCAGACAAGCAAGGCAAGCGCTCTAACACTGATCCACCTTCCCAGCCCAGATTTATTTATTTTTATTGTGGTCTTTTTCACATAATTTAGGATTTGTGATTGTTGCATCAGGTTATTTTTGTTTTTCTGTTTGTGTTACTTTGAAGTACTGATTTCAGGCTTGTATGAAGAGACAGTAAAGTATAAAGGTATGCTACTATATTGAAGGAGTGAGAGCAAACATTTTAACTTTTTGCTACACAATTAAAATAATATTAACAAAGGCTAATTAAAATTATTACTTATTCACATTTCAGAAGATGAGTATAGTACTCTTGGAAATCTTGGAGGAAAAGACGTTAGACTCATTATAACTGATGCTTTACATTGAAATTGCTTCCTAACTTTCTTCTTCAGAAAAGCAAAAGCTCCATTTCTTTCATATTAGCATTATAAAATCATAATAGCTGCATGTTGAATTGTTTTCCTCTGCTATTTTTAATTCCATTCTTCATCCATAGAATACCTATATTGCTTATATTGTGATGTAAATCTCAGTAATATTAATATGAATTTATCTGAGTCTCATCTTGAGCTACATTCATATGAAATTTATTCAGTATCAAGCAAGGAACCTATTTTACTCTTTTCTGTGTTTTAATAAATAAATCAAATCACTTTAGAAATATGTTCTCATCTTTTATATTGCTCCGGTAAACGTCATGTGTTTCTAGTATTTTACTGAAATATATATAAAGTTTGGAATAGGAAGACACAACCCCATTATCAGTTTAAAGCAAACCCTTGAGGACTCCTTTATATGTAAAAATAAAAAAGTCCAATGAACATGTTCATACATGAACAATCTAGTGGTTAAGTAAATTAGACACAAGAACTACCACATCAATTCTCAATTTACTTAAAGGCACCAAAATATTGTGTTCATGAATATCACTCATTTTTATAAAAAGTATTAGTCAATACAAAGTTTATATTATTTTTGAAATTTACAAAATGTAAATTACACCCAGATTTCATGTCAATATCCTGTTTCCAGCAATACATTTATTCAGCAAATAGAGAAACAAAAAATAATGGTTTGTCACATAGAATGCAAGATGTAGTATCAGACTGTCTGCTTAAGATTATAAGTACATGCAAATCTTGTGATATATTCAAAGTTACTATGAACATTCATAAGAGGATTTGTGATCAGAAGTGATAGGTAAGCAAAGTAACTGGATAACTGTTTATATAAATAGAGCTTTCAATATAGGATGACAAGTTTTCCATACAATAGTCTACAGAAGTTGATTGTGTATCTCTAACACACATACCGTATTCTACATTTTCCCACATAATCTTGTTCTCTTACCTCAGTTCCTGATCAATATTCCTCTACTTTCATGATGTCAATGTTTACTAAAATAACAAGGTGGGTGTTTTATTGGTCTCTACATCCAATACACTTTAGTATTTTGGAGTAGTAGTATGAATTCATGGAGTTTGACTTGAATGTACTTGATTTCAGGGAAAGATGCAGGTCCAGGCAAGATCCTTAAGTAAAGAAAAACCTATGGAGGAAACACTAATCAACTACAATTACAAAAGAATGGAACTGATATCTCATTTGTCTTGGTGGCAGCTTTGTGTGTGGGGTGTGTGTGTGTGTGTGTGTGTGTGTGTGTGTGTGTGTGTGTGTGTGTGTGTTTAGAGAGAGAGAATAAGAGAGAGAGAGAGGGAGAGAGAGAGAGAGAGAGAGAGAGAGAGAGAGAGAGAGAGAGAGAATTTTATTGTGGCTTCCATATTTACAGTCCATAGAGCATTACTTGTTAGGGAGAAGGTGTTCATATCAGAGCTCTGATAGCACTAACACTTTTTACTGTGATAAACACTTGCTTAATCTCTAATTAAAAAGGGAAAATAAACTAACATCTTACATGATTGTTTTGACAATTAATTAGTATATTAAAGGCCAAAGGGAGGAACTGGAGATCAATATAATCTTTTTCCAATCTTCGGAATATTACACAGCAATAGCTGTGATTTTAGGAGTCTCCTGCCATGTACTGACAGCTGAATTACTAATATACTTAACAACATGAAACATATGATAGAGAAATAGATCAGCCAGCAAGCACAAAGAACTGGTGATAAGACTGAACTTTTGAGCCGGGTTGCCACATCTTTTAGGAATGTAATTCCTTCATATGAACTTCATATTTTGTGGCTTTCTCTGTGTCATTAAATGGTAAGAATTTATTGTAGAAACAAGAATTCCTATTCATCCAAGTAGAAATTGCTCATGATCCAATCCTCACATTGCAAATTTCCATTCCATGTACTTCAGCACCTCATCATTCCCTGTGGGAGACAGGAAAAAAGATAATTTTGGTTGAATATTAGAGTATGCAAATAAGTGTGTACAGGCATGATTTGTATAATTACAGAAATTTGTAATAAATGTAAGTAGGGATTATGTCACAAATAAAATATAATTAAAATTGAATAATAAGACTAGAAATCACAGCATTTTGTGCAAGAAAACATACATTAGGTTTGTTGCAGAATTTATTTTTGGAGATAACTTTATATTAAAGTAAAATGAACTTTATCTAAGGATTGAAACATCTTATTGAAAAATATATTTCTTAGACATATTTTGCTGCATAATTTTAGGGATACAGGTGGCCCCATTGCAACAATGAGATGTACAAGACATTATGTCGAAAAGTGAACTTTACAGCTTTGGCTGGGGGGTCAAGATGAGAAGGGATGGGAAGGTGAAACAAAGGAGGAGGCAAAAATGCTTGATAAAAAATGTACTCATTACCTTGCCCATGTAATTGTAACCCTTCTGTACGGTTTTTTCACAATTAAAATCATCATCATCATCATCATCATCATCATCATCATCATCATCATCATCATCATCATCATAATAATAATAATAATAATTTAGGTTCAAAATACAGTTAAATTTTAGACCTACACGCTGAGCAAGAGATAGGATAAATGTGTAATAGAGGCTTGCTATTAACATTATAATTCAGTTATATGTACGCTTAGGATTAGGCAAGGTGTTGCAGTTAGAGTTAGTGTTAAGATGAGAAAAAAATGTAAGATATTGTGTAAAACTGAAGCATATTTTAAGAAGAATGAATAACATCAAAGTTACAATGAATGAAAACCAGTGTCAGTGTTACTTTAAACATTCAGATATAATTTGGTTTAATGTGAGTTACTGTTTTAGTTCTGGTTAGGGTTAGGGAAGGACAGGCTTTAGGCTAAAATTTAGTTTTCAACTAAGAAGTAGAAGCAAAAAAAAATGTGTGATTGATTAAATAGAGACAATTTTCCTTACATTAATCATTTGGTTTTAATTCAGATTGTGATTAGCATTAGGTTTCTGGTTAAAGGGGGTTGAGGATAGAGTAAAGAAATGGATTAAACTGGTGGCTCATGCCTGCTATCCTAGCTATTCAGGAGGCTGATTTCTGAAGATCAGAGTTCAAAGTCAGATCGGCAGGAAAGTCTGTGAGAATTTTATCTCCAATTAAGCACCAGAAAACCAGAAAGTGGTGATCTGGCTCAAGTGGCAAAGTGCACACCTTGAGCTGAAGAACTCCGGGATCATGCCCATGCCTATAATTCAGGGATAGGCTCTAGGTCCAGAGATCAGGCCCCACGACCAACAAAACAAAAATACAGAAATGGGGAAAATGTTAGGTAAATTTGAACTTATTTTAGTTTCTAGGAATTCAGGAAATCCTGGGATAATGGAAGTACAATATATTTCATTATATTAGGATTTGAAATCAATGGGTACAATGATTCCTTTTATGGAATAAGATAGGTTCAGAGATAAGAGTGAGAAAATCTGTAGGGTTTTGGAAAACCTGCAATTCATTTCAAGAATTACAAGTGGAATTTTAGTTAGAATAACACAAATTGAGCATTTTTCATAAATTTTAGAATTGGGATAGCATTAGTGTCAAGGTTATGGTTTGGATTCCAGCCATGCTTAGGGTTACAGAGAAGGAAAAAATGGGGCTCAAATTGAAGGTAAATTTTAGAATAAGCCTGGTAAGAATTCGAGTGACTGTCAACTAGAGTATTACTACTAATATTAGAATTTACTTGCAATTAGGCTTATGTTTATTCTCAGTGTTCCAGTTAAGATTAAGTTAGGGTTAGAAAATGACTAAGATATTGGGAAAAAATTGAAAACCTATGTTTGGAAGGCTTATTTGAATCGTTAGGATTAGTGAAAACTAGTGTACTTGTGTGAGTATAAGTATTGACATATAATTGGGATTAAGATCAGGGTCAGCATTTTGTTCTGATTATGATTAGTGTTATGAATAGGAATTTTTTGTATAAAATTGAGTTTTCACTAACAAATAGAAGCAAAAAATGTCAGGCTGAATAGTAACTAGAGCATTATCATTATATTTATTTCTCAGTGATCATTCTTGTAATGATTAATGAGAGTTTTCCAGCCAGGTTTAAGTTGAGAGTTAGCTTTAAGTAATGGACTAGATGGTAAGTAAATCTGAAACTGTTTTAGGATACAGTAGTTTAGGAAAGGTAGATCAACGGATAATACAGTATTTTTAATGATAAGAGAATTTGAGGAGAAATAACATAATGGTTCAGGTTAGGGAAGAAGATAACATTAGAGGTAGACTCAGGAAATTTTTGGGAATTAGGGCAAATTGAAATTCATTTCCATAGTGCAAATTGGAGTTTTCGATAGAATGAATAAAAACTAGAGCATTTTTCTTAAACATTAATATTGGACTCTCATTAGGTGGAAAATTAGGTTTCAGTTCCAGCTAGTCTTAGTTTTAGCATTAGGCAAATGGAAAATTTAGGGTCAAACTGGAAGTAACTCTTCAAATAACAAGTCAAGTTAGAATTAGGATGAATATGAAATAGGAAACTGATAATAATATTAGGATTAGGGTATGATTAATGTGAGGGTTAGCCTAAATGTTCCAGTTAGGATTCAGGTTAGAAAAATGGCAAGATATTGAATAAAACTACAAACTACTTTAAGAAAGATGAGTAGAAACAAAAATGGGAGGAATAAAATCTAATGTATTTGTGTGGTTTTTGAAACCAAAGGCAATCGGTTCTAGGGTTAGGGTTATTTTTCTAATTGATGAACTAATGAATTAAAGGCACAATTATTTCATTCTTACAAACCAAGACAGTCATGATTTTGAAAACAAACTCAATTTTTTGCATGAAAATGTGTCTTGTAACCAGGATTAAATAATAATGAACAGGGTGTCATTTATTAAAATTAGGTAAGTTGATGATACATCCAAACACATAGGATAGTAACTCAAACATGTTACTGGGAGAACAGATATTCTACTTGCTCTAACTGAGAAATATGTGTGTGTGGGGGGGGGAGTGGTGTGTACCCCCACAGGTTTTCAACTCAGGCATGAGTCTTTTTGTTATCTTAGTCTGTTCAAAGATGGGACTAAACCACATAGCCACAGGTCTTCTTCTGTCTTTTTAGTAGTTAATTTGCGATACAGATCTCATGGATTTTCCTGTCTGGACTTACTCTTCTTCTCCCCAGAAATCCTTGATTAGTGTTAGTGTGGCTGCTACCACAAAGTGACAATTCATTAAACTGGGAACAATATGGAAGTGCTTGTACAATATGTAAAGTAACCAGTTCATTAATTTTGGAGAATCACATTAGATTGCCTCCAAACAGATTGTTTCTGATGAGTTTATGTGAAGCCGAAAGCATAATCAAAACCTACTAGGTACAATTTATAAAGTAGCACATATTTATTGTGTAGAATATGTACAATGAATTACATCCTGAATCAAAAGTCTTTCTTGGTTTGATACTTAAAAAAAAATCAGAAATAGAGTGTCATTTAAATGAAGTCCAGACTGGAGGCCTGTAGCGAGCAGGAGAGCATCTGCTCAGTGAGCACAAGGCATGGAGCCCAACCCCCAGGACCATAAAGGAAGAAATAGAAGAAAGTGAAAGTGTAGGAGAAAGAGGAAAGGAAAGGAAGAAGAAGGGGCAAGAGAGGAGGAAGGGCATAGCAGGAGGAAGAAGAAAAGGTACAGGGAGAAAGTCGAGGGGAGGAGAGAAGGAAAAGGGAAACAGGACCCTCGGGAAAAGAGCAGGAGGGGAGACAGGAAGAGGAAGATAAATGCAATATAACAACAAGAATTCTTGGAAAATATTTTGCATAAGTGATCTGCAGGATTATTTTCTAATCAGAGAGAGAGATACCACAACGACAATATGGGTGATACCTGTTGCTCGGTCATTTTATTCTTTTTCTCCAGTGAGGAGATCAAAACAAATCCTGAGTTTGGTGTTTTACAGATACACTTCAGGATTTCTTTTTCATGAATCAAACATGGGAATGATCTAGATGCAATCACCCTTAACCTTAAAAAGAATAGAAGCTATATGTATTTGTATTACTGTGTATGAAGAAATTCTGGAGATTTCTGGCTAATTCAGAGGGCCTCATGCCAAAATATAGGGCAAGAGGAAAGTAAAACTGTTTTTAAAGTGTAATAGGTTATAATTTATGCAAACTTTTATTGGATGTCTTTCCTTTTTATTTCTTTTTGCCAGTTGTTCAGTGCTGCTGCAAGGCTGCCTTTTCAAGTCACCACATGAGGATGTGAGGGCGATCTGGCCACAACATCTGTCACCCCATTGATCGCCACGGTTGATTCTGCTGATCTGGCTGGGTAGGCAGTTATCCCCTTCCTCCCTCACCACTACATTTGCGTCCCTCCAGAGGCTGCGAGCTCGGTCGAAGAGGACGACCATCCCCGATAGAGGAGGATCTTTTCAGACCACAGCAGAATAAACCTAGAATTAAACAGCTAAAGCAAAAAAAGATCAAACCCATGAAGAGTGAACAACACACTGCTTTATCACCAGTGGGGCACTGAAGAGATTAGAATGGAAATCTGAAAGTTTCTGGAATAAAACAAAAATGAACACACAAAATGTCAGCTCCTCTGGGACATATTAAATTCAGTACTTAGTGGAAAATTTATAGGTTTGAATGCTTACATCAAGCAATTGCGGAAATCTCAAATCAATATTTTAATTATGTACCTCAAGCTCCTTGAAAAAAGGAAAAAGGTCAAAGCCAAGTAGACAGAAACAAATAAAAAAATTAAATCAAAAATAACTAAATAAAGACAAAGATCAACAAAACAGACCTGATTTTTTCAATAAATTAACAGACTTGACAAACCCTTACCAAAGCTGACTAAAAAGAGAGCTTATGTAGATAGAAAACACACAGATTGGGAGAAGATCTTCAGTTGCTCTGCAACATGCAATGGCCTCATATCTCAAATATTCTTAGAGGCCCAAAAGTTAACCCTCCCCAAAAAACAAATCCTTAAAGAACTACAACCCTCATAATATAAGGGGGCTTAAGATTTAAAGAGAGACCTCTCTGAAGAAGAAATATGAATGATCAATGGACACATGAAGAATTATGGAACATTTCTGGCCATAAAAGAATTGCAAATCAAAGCAACATTGAGATTCCACTTCACCCCAGTTAGAAGGACCATTATGAAGAAAATTAATAATAACAGATGCTGGACTGGTGGGGAATGGGGCCAAAAATGAACATTACTGGCCTGGTGGAGAATGTGGCCAAAAAGGAACATTACTGCACTATTGGTGGAAATGTAAACACTGTTAAAAATGTACTCATTACTTATGTAACTGTAACCCAGTCCTCTGTATATCTCCTTCATAATAAAAAATACCCAAAGCAATAAGAGAACTCACCCAAATAAAGAAAATTAAAGACAAAAATGAGACCAAACAACAGATATAAGCAAAATTTAGAATGATATAAGAGAGAACTTTGAAAACCTTATGCCTATCTCCTGGAGAATCCTGGAGAAATAGATGCTTTCCTATACTCAATCTGAACCAAGGAGTAACACATAAGAAGAAATGAAAATGAAATGTCAATAAACCACATTCCATTCAACAAAAATCTAGGACTCAATGAATGTACTCAATGAAATTAAGGCCTGCATAGAACTTACAATACACAGATCTAAGTCTTTAATGGAATAGAAAGGGAAATGGAATTATCAAACACATTCTATGAAGCTAGAATTAGACTCTTCACCAAATCACATAGGGACTCACCAAAAAAAGAAAACTATGAACCCAACTCTTTGACAAGCAATGATGCAGAACTTCTTAATAAAATTCTCACCAACCAATTTCAGCAACTAATAAAAAAGTTATATTGTATCATCAAATAGGATTCATCCTAAGATACAATTGGATTCAATATTCTTGTCAATAAACATCATACAAACCATCAGCAGAAGAAGGGACAAGAAAAAACACATGATTGTCTGCAGGGATGTAGAAATAGCTTTTAACAATCTCCAATACAACTTTATGATTAAAAGGTCTGAGAAGCTAGAAATACATGGAACATTCCTCAATATAATACATAGTATGTATATGGCAGAGATAATTAGCATTTACCTAACGGTGGAAGCATGAAGACATTAAAATCAGGAATGAGAAAAGGATGTGCACTCTCTCTACTACTCTTCAATACAGTAGTGGACTTTATAGCAAGAGCAATAGGCAAGAGAATAACATAAGTATTCAAATCATTTTTTTCCTTTCTTGCAATTGTTTCTAACATATTTATAAGACGATTTCTTTGTTGCTTTGTATGTCCCTCCCCCATGGTATAATCCATGCTTTCACAGTATTTGATATTGCTATAATTTGTGGAGGGGAAGGGAAAAAAAGAAATCATTTAACTAGGGATACAGGTGGACCCATTGCAAAATGAGATGTACAAGTCTTTATGTCGAAAAACGAATTTTACAACTTTGGTGGGGGGTGGGGTAAAGCTTGGGTGGGGTGGGGGGAGTATGGGAAGGTATGGTAAGGAGAAACAAAGAGGAGGCAACAATGCTTGATAAGAAATGTACATGTAATCCTGCCCATGTAATTGTAACTCTTCGGTACGGTATTCTCACAATAAAAATATAAATAAGTAAATAAAAAGAAAAACATAAAGGGGATCCAAATAGGGAAGAAGTAAACCTTTCCCTTTTTACAGATGAAATGATACTGCATTTAAAGGACCCGATAACTTATTTCAACAATCTCCGATGAGTTAATTGCTTTCAGAAATATTCGTTTGTGCCAAGAAATACAGATATCCTTTGATTTTAATTACAGTCAGCTATTAGGACTCCCACAGAAACCAAAATCAGAGGATGCTAATTAATCTGATAAAATGCATAATAAAATTTTATAATTAATATAACATGAAGAATTTAATATTAATAACATTAAAAATAATTGTATTCACATTATATAATGTATTGACATCCTTCAGTTTCATCAATTTTTACAATATTTATAACTAAATGTAAATTGTTTGCAAATGTTATTTGATGATGTATAAAAAATGAGAAAAAGATTTGCATACATATTACTACAGATGCAAACAGATTCACCTGGATATTTATGATCCTTCATTTGTTGGTTACATTCGTGCATGGAGAACATGCAAAGAAGTGAAAATTGGAAACTTGACTTTACTAAAGGATTAATTAAATGGAGGTTATGTTGGGCTAAATAGATTTTATGAATTAAATTGTTTTGACCCATCCTTTCTCCCTCCCTTCCTTCCTTCATTTCTTCTTTGCTTCCTCCTTCCTTCTCTCCATCCCTCCCTCTCTCTCAATTTCTCTACTTCCTTTCTTCCTTCCTTCCTTTCATTCTTTCTTTCTTTCTTCCTTCCTTCCTTCCTTCCTTCCTTCCTTCCTTCCTTCCGTCCTTTCTTTCTTTCTTTCTTTCTTTCTTTCTTTCTTTCTTTCTTTCTTTCTTTCTTTCTTTCTTTCTTTCTTTCTTTCTTTCTTTCTTCCTTTCCTTCTTTCTTGCTTCTTTCATCCTATATTCCTCTCTTCTTTTTACTCAGAATATTTTTATGGCTATAGAAAAATCCCAACTGTTGTACTCTAAGGTGTTATGAGTAATTATAAAGAATAACTAGATTAATATTAAATTTAATAACCTATGATATATCTTAAGACGAATTATACTGAAAACAACTTCTCAAATGTTCCAAGATATGTAACAAATATTACTTTTCATTATATTGTTTATTTCTTCAAACTAAAGTAAGCATTTAGACATAATATTGTATGTGTGCGTGTGTGTGTGTGTGTTTGTGTGTGTGTTGTTCTTGTGATTTTAACTCAAGAACTATCTCTTAGTTGTTGTTTTTTTCCTCAAGGGTATTGCTCTATCATTTGAGTCACCATTCTATTTCTGGCTTTGTGTGTGTGTGTATGTGTGTGTGTGTGTGTGTATGTGTGTGTTGTGATGTGTGTGTTTGATTAATTGAGATGTGTCTCACAAACTTTCTTGGCAAGGCTGAACTTGAACCCCAGCTAATTGAGTAGCGAGAATTGCAAGCTTGAGACATCCATATTTAGCACAGATTTAATATATCTAATAATAAATAAATTGTATTATTTGAATTCTAGAGGCTCAATTTAACAAATTAACATTTAGATATTGTTATTAAACCTGAATTGCATTGTGAAAAATATTTTTCATTTTTATGAAAAAATATGCACTCAAAGGTTTAAATGACAGAATCTTTAAACAAATTGACATATTCTATTATTCAAAAGCAAAAAAGGAATCGTTAATCAAATTTCTCATGTAAGCTAAAATCAAAAGGCTCTGTAAGGCTGAATGAAGCAATTTTTCATTAAATTAAATATTATATATTGTGGTCACATGATTTTATCTTCTTTTAAACCTAAACTTTTTTAGGTTTTGTAGATTCATACATTTTGTGAGTATATAAATATCTTTGTTACTAGTCATGTATTTCTGAGGTTTGATTAACAAGTCATTTCAGAGAAACACTGAATTTGATGTATTTTATGTCAACAGTGATTTTTAGAAATTGAATCAACCTCAGTATAAGATAACTAAATCAAGATATTTAATCACTTATCCAATTATTCCTATAGACTTGAATATGACTAATTTTTGAATGGTAGGAAATTCATATTATACCTACTCTTTAAAGAATAATTCTGATTAATGATCGTGATAGTATTTATTTTTCCTTCAACTTGAAGTAAAAAACCTCACTATCAATGAAAAATACTTGAATGGAAATGCCATAAAATTATGAAAAATTCAAGTCATTATGAGTTAGATGAAATAGTCATTTTTGAAGGTCACAAAATGAAACCTCTAGGAGCCTCCTTATCTGCTAAATAAAATGTATATGAGCTCAAAATATTTCATTCATCTCTCCAGCAATGGTATAAGCAAACCACCTCTATGCCAAATAGCATCTCTTATATTTAGGAACAGAAGTTATCACAATTGTATTGAAATATGTACCCAGAAATTAAATCTGAAATAATAAAGGATTGGGATTAATAATTAGGTTTCACTATGTTGCCATAAAGAGGTGAAACCTTTCAGGTGGGCATAGTTATAGAGATTAGGTCACTGAGAACTTGTGATCAAAGAAGATTTAAGATCAAAGTCCTTTCTTCCTCTTCCTTCATTTACTTCTCTGCCTCCTTCTACTTTTCCTTCTGCCTCTCCTTCCCCTCCTCCCCTTTCTCCCTGTCCTACTCCTATTCTTCCTTTTCTTAACTTCCTCACTTCCTTGAATACACATACGCCATCACATGTTCCTGATGTGGTGTACTGTACCACCACCAACCAAAAGCAATGAGGATAAGAAATGTAAATTGAAATGTATAAAATCAGAAACCAAGATTAATCTTTCCTGCTTTGAAGTTAATTTTATAAAGTATTTTGTCATATTAATAGGAGACTGACACAGCATGTTCTCATTTATTTTAAGGGATAAGATTTACTGGAAATAAATCTGGCCAACATTGTCCTAATGAAATAATTGATTAAATTAATATTATATTTGGACAAATCTACTTTAAAATATCAGATATACTTCAATAAGAGGCAAAAAATGTGTTCAGAGGGAGAGAGTAGAGGCGAAGCTAGAGGCTAAACAAGCTCTCACATAGAAAGCAGTTTTACTGTTCCAGTGAACAGTCCTAGGCTACAGAATCACACCAAGTGTCCCATCACAGTACAGAGAGTTTGGCCAGAGAAGGAAAATCCAGGCAAGGAGACATATCACTTGCTGGTAGCCACGGTTGTGGCGGCGGTGGCAGCAGTGGCAGCTGCCATAGCCGCCATAACTATAACACAGAGTCCAGGACAAAGATGCCAGACACAGTGGGACAGCAGATTCTACTCAATACCAGTAAGAACTGACAAGGAGCAGATATCTTCATACTGCAGATCGCAAACCAGAAATGGCCCAGGAACCAAGACTCTGACATGACTAGAACGCTGACATCCTCACTCCTTCTCAGGGAGCTGAGGAGGTAAGACCACCACCGGAGATCTCCAACTTTGATACTAACAGAGGCCCATTTGAAAAGCTATCTCCAACTCAGGCCTTGGAAGAAAACAAGACCCATTTAGGAGATAACAGGAACCTGACTTGCCAGGATCAGTTCCACCCAAGAGAAGTCACCCAGCCCAGGCAAAGCAGCCCCGCCCTTGCAGGAGTGACTTTCTTCACTGGGAAAACAGAGCCAAAGGCTGCCCCTCCCTACAGCAGCTGAGACAATCAATTGAAATTCAGTAAACATAAACCCTGAGAATGGCTGCAGGCTGGGCTCTGTGTGTCTCAGGAGCTAGCACCTCAGGGAAAAGCTACTGTTTGTTGAAAGGCTTCAACCCTACCCAGAATCTAGCCTAATTACAGCATCTCAAAATTAGAAGAAACAGCCATCTCCCTCTTTCGTGATACTCAAAGCAGATCTCCCTCCCACTGAACTAGCCTGGGAGGAAGATCACAAAATTCTGGGTAATGGCGAGCAATTTTCCGCCTGCTCAAACAAACTGACTTAAGCAACTAATCAAGCCACAGGAAAAACAAACATCACAAGCAGACCAGAGACTCCACCAAGAGACCGGTTATGGACACAGGGGAAATAGAGTACTGTCACATTCTACCCTCCCCCCCCAAAAAAATCAAAGAACTCTTTTTTGTACCTTTCTTTAATTTTAATTTTTTAAATAATATTTTCTATTAATTTTTTTCTTCTCATCATTATTATTTTAAGTGTAAATGTGTGTGGGGGGGCTTTTAAAAAAAATCTCTTCTGACCTTCTGGTACTTATTTCTTTCCCTTTCTTTTCTGTGAGACTTAATTGCTATTCTGATCATCCCCAGATATTTATCCCGTTGGGTACATACTTAATCCAGAAATTTATTACTCAGTTCACAACCTCTTAGGCTAAAATTCTTTAAGAGCAGGATTATATCTCTTTATACCTATATAATTTTCAAGTAACTACTTTTAAAAATTTTTATTTTATAGTTTTTTATGTCTCCTTTCTATCCCTCCTTTCCTCTCATCCTATCCTTTTCTCCTCTCAATATCATCTTTAAACACATAATTTTTAAGTGTTTCACTTTTTAAATTTAAATTTTTGCCCACATTTCTCACTAAAATAAATAATTTGTGGTTTGCCAAATTCTTCTTTGCTGTTCTTAGCTCATTAAGCCATAGTTTTTTGATGTTGAATAGATTGTATCTGTTGAACTAGATTTATCTGCTGACTTTTGTCTGTGAAACTACAGAAGTTTGATGATGCTTTCCTTAAAATTTTGTTCTAGCAAAAAATTGGTGTTACTTTCATACCAAATAGGCAGAACAAGCAGGAAAAACACAAGGAAAATGGCAAGTCCAGGTATCCTTATTCCCACTCATGAAAATTAGTTGACAGCATAGTTAATGAATAATCCAGAAGAGAGTTCCCAAAAATCTCCACAAACATTACTGGTAAACATGATGAATAAAAAGATTGAAAACCTGCAAAGGATTCAATGTGAGTGTGATATGGAGAGAGAGGGAAACCAAAGATTAATACTGGAATCTCATGAGAGTGAGGAAGCTACTCAAAGATTGATACAGGAATTGCGTGAGCAGGTTGAGCACAGTCAAAAAGAAATAAAGGAATTGCGTGAGCAGACTGAGAACAGTCAAAGAGAACTACAGGAATTGCATGAACATGAGGAAGCTAATCAAAGTGTAATATAGGATTTGGGAGAGCGGGATGACAATACAAAAAGATCAACAGAGGCATTCATGGAATCCATAAACAGAATACTGAAAGAATTCAGGGAGACGACAAAGGGAATGCTGAATGGAGCCCAACAGAAAGAATGTGTGTCCAGGGAAACCATAACCAGGTAACTAAGTGATTTGAGAATAAACACTGAACCCCAAATTAAGGAGGTAAAGAAGTTCATACAAGATCTAATACAAATCTCCAACAAAGAATTTGAAGCCATCAAAGCTGACCAATTAGAAGGAAAAGAAATAAAAAACAAAGTAGAAAGTCTTGACAATAGTTTAGACCATGCAGAGGAGCAAATCTGAGGGATTGAGGACAGCCAGGTTATTATAGAGAAAGAATATAAACTATCCAAGGGAAATCCAAGAAATATGATAGATCTATTCAACATTTGGAAGACACTCTCAGAAGGCCTACTCTGCGGATAATGTGTGTAGAGGAGTACCTAGAGACAGAATTTTTTTTTAGTCCGGTCGTGGGTTCCTGAACTGTGGGCCTGGGCGATGTCCCTCAGCTCTTCAGCTCAAGGCTAGCGCTCTACCACTTGAGCCACAGCACCACTTCTGGCTTTTTTTTTCTTTGCTTATATGGTGCTGAGGAACCAAAACCAGTGCCTCATGCATGCAAGGCCAGAGCTCTAACACTGAGCCACTTTCCCAGTCCCCAGAGACAGAATTTAATGGTCTAGGAAATTTGGCTAACATGATCATAGCAAAGAACTTCCCAAACATGCAAAAAGATAGGCCTATTCAGATACAAGAAACTTGTAGAACCCCAAATAGACCCAACTAGGACAGGATATCTCACCAGTACATTATAATCCACACAGGATCAATTCCAAGGAAAAAATCCTTAAAGCTGTCAAGTAGAATAGATCAACTACTTACAAAGGGAAACCAATTAGCATCACCTCAGATTTCTCAGCGGAGACAATTAAAGCAAGAGCCTGGAATGATGTAGGCCATGTCCTAAAGACGAACAACTATCAATCAAGCATACTGTGCCCAGCTAAGCTCTCCTTCATAACCGAAGGAAAAATAAAAACCTTCCATAGCAAAGAAAACCTGAAACAATATATCTCCATCAAACCAGCCCAATGAAAGATACTAAACGATGTCCTACACAGAAAACCAACAAGACCACAGTAAAGACCAAGAAACTGCACCCAAACTGAGAATCCAAGAACTATAGGAAGAATCTAGTTGCTCCAGCACCTACGGTGGATAACATTGCAGGAACTCCCAAACACCTCTCAGTACTAACACTCAACATTAACGGACTTACTCTCCAATTAAGTGATAGACTATTTAGTTTGGATTAAAAAACAAGATCCTTCTATCTGCTGCCTTCAGGAGTCACAACTTGCTCATACAAAAAAACACATTTTGAAAGTGAAAGCCTGGAATAAATTCTACCAAGCAAATGGCCCCAAAAAGAGGCTTGAGTGGCAATCCTAATATCAGATAAACTAGACTTCAAATTACAATTAGTGAGAAGACATAAAGAAGGTTGCTACGTACTAATTAAGGGATCTCCCCTTCAGGAGTATATTACAATTCTAAATCTCTATTTGGCAAACAACGGATCACCCAGATTTATCCAAGAAACACTACTTTCCCTCAAAGCTCACATATATCCAAAGACATTAATTGTTGAAGAATTTAAGTCACCACTATACCCACAAGACAGATGAAGTCAGCAAAACTTAACAGAGAAACTGCAGATCTAAACAACTGCATGGATCAACTAGATTTAACAGACATCTACCGAATATTTCTCCCAGCAGCATCAGTATACACATTTTTCTCAGCCTCACAACGAACAGTTTCCAAAATAGACCCCATTTTAGGTCATGAAGCAAACTTGTCCAAATTCAAAAACATTGAAGTTTTACCGTGCATTCTCTCAGATCACAAGGGAATAAAATTAGAACTCAACACCAAAGGCCACCAGAAAAAGTCCTGTAACATATGGAGGCTGAACAACATAGTGTTGAATCACCAGTGTGTCATGGAAGAGAATAGAAAGTAAATTCAAATATTCATGATAACCAACAAAAATGAAAACACAAATTACCAGCACTTCTGGGACAAAGCAAAGACAGTACTCAGAGGCAAGTTTATAGCTCTGAATTCCTACATCAACAAATTGGAGAGATCTGAAACCAGCAATTTTATGAGATATTTGAACCTCTTTGAAAAAAAGCAACAAGATAAACCCCAGTCCAGTAGATGGAAACAAATACTTAAAATTAAATAGGAATTAAACGAATTAGCATTTTTAAAAAGTCCATAGAAAGAATCCACAAAACAAAGATTTGGTTCTTCGAAAAAATTAAGTAAACTGAAAGACCGTTAGCAAATCTTATAAGAACAAGAAGAGAACACACCCAAATAAATAAATTCAGAGATGAGAATGGAAACATCACCACAGAAACAACAAGATTCAGAACATTATAAGGGAATGCTTCTCAAAACTTTATATTAATAAGTTTGAGAACTTGGCATAAATGGACCTTTTCCTAGCAAATGTGGACATGCCAAAAATAAACTAAAATGAGATAAACCATATTAACAGGCCCATATCAAGTATTGAAATAGAAACAGCAATAAGAGACCTCCCATCCAAGGAAAGCCCAAGACCAGATGGATTTACAGTGGAATTCTACAAGTCCTTCAAAGCAGAGCGCATACCAATAATCCAACTCTTCAATGAAACTGAAAGGGAAAATTCACTACAGAACTTATTCTATGAAGCCATAAGAACCTTTATTCCAAAAACAGGCAGGCACTCATTAAATAAAGAGAACTATAGACCCATTTTTCTGATGAATATTGACGCAAAACTTCTCCACAAAATTTTGGTCAATGAACTTCAAAAATTCATCCAAATAATCGTACATCACAATCTAACAGTTTTCATTTCTGGGATGCAATGCTGGTTCAATATACATAATCAATTAATATAACTCATCACATCAACAAAGTGCAAGGATAAGAACAACATGGTTATCTCAACAGATGCAGAAAAAGCATTTGACAAGATCCACCAAACCCTTTATGATGATGGGTCTGAAAAAATTAGGAATCCAGGAAACATTACTCAACACAATAAAAGCTGTATATGACAAACCTAATTATATTTAATGGTGGAAAAATAAAGCCATTTCCTCTTAACTCAGGAATGAGTCAAGGATGTCCATTCTCTCCACTTCTTTTCAACTTAGTATAAGAATGCCTAGCTACTGCAATAAGACAAGATGGAAACACAAAGGGGTTCCAAGTGGAGAAAGATGCAGTAAAACTCTTTGCAGATGACATGATTTTATATTTAAAGAATCCCACAGCCTCCACTTCCAAATTACTGAAGCTGATTCAAAACTTTGGCAAAGAAGCAGGGTATAAAATTAATCCTCAATAATCAATGGCTTATCTGTATGACAACACTGAGTAAAGCGTGGGTGAAATCAGGAAGGCAACGGCATTCAAAATAGCCACACAAAATATAAAATACGTAGAAATTTACTTAATAAAAGAAGTGAAGAATCTTTTTTTTTGTGAACACAAACTACAGAAGGGTTACAATTACATGGGCAGGTTAATGCGTACATTTCTTATCAAGCATTGCAGCCTCCTCCTATGTTTACCCTTCACATCCCTTCCCAGCCTCGACCTCCATCCCCCCACACAATCCTCCACGCCTTCCCCTCCCCCCAGCAACAACATTATAAAGCTCGTTTTCGACAAGACAATCTGTACTTCTCATTGTTGCAACAGTTCCAACTGTATCCTTAAACGACTTGTTTTTCCCCATCTCCTCTACAAGTTATACTGACATCAAATATAGTGAAAGCAGGGGTTATACTGTGTGGAAGGGACATACAAAGCTAAGAAAGAGATAATCTTAGAAATGCTTTAGAAAAAAATGCATGAAAGGAAAAAAAAACATTAAAATACATATCTAAGGGATCATTTTCCTAACATCACCTTATCTGACCTTTTCCTCTTGTCTCATACATATACAAGATATTGCAAATAAGGGAAACCATGGGACCTATGTTTCTTTGGGCCTGGCTTAATTCAGTTAATATAATTTTTTCCAAGTTTTTCCATTTCCTAACAAATGGGCAATGTCATTCTTTCTGATGGAGGCATAGAATTCCATTGTGTATATATACCACATTTTCTTGATCTACTGAGGGGTGTCTGGGCTGGTTTCATATCTTAGCTATGGTAAATAATGCTGCAATAAACATAGTTGTGCTGGTAGCTTTAGTGTGGTCTTGTTTGTAAACATTTCGGTAAATGCCCAAAAGTGGGATTGCTGGGTCATAGGGGAGCTCTATGTGGAGTCTTTTGAGGAACCTCCATACTGCTTTCCAAAGTGGTTGAACAAGTTTACATTCCCACCAACAATGAAGTAAGGTTCCCTTCTGTCCACATCCACTCCAGCATCTGTTGTTAGAGTTCTTGATTTTTGCCATTCTTACTGGAGTGAGGTGGTATCTCAATGTTGTTTATATTTGCAATTCTTTTATGGCTAGGGATGTTGAGCTTTTCTTCATGTGTCTATTGGCCATCTTTCTTTCTTCTTCAGAGAATTTTCTCTTTAAGTCTTTAGCCCACTTAATTATTGGGCAGTTGTTTCTTTGAGGATTTGTTGTTGGGGGATCTAATTTTTTGTTTGAAATATATTTTAGATAGGAGACCCTTGTCTGTTGTATGGCTAGTGAAGATATGCTCCCAATCCGTGGGTTTTCTATTGATCTTGCTAGCTATGTCCTTTGCCATGCTGAAGCTCTGCAATTTTATGCAATCCCATTTGTCCAACCTTTCTTTGATTTGTTGTGTTTCTGGGACTCTATTAAGAAAATTTCAGCCTGAGCCAAGGAGACCTAGGGTTTCTCCTATTCCATCCTGTAATGTTTTCAGAGTATCTGCTTTGACTTTGAGGTCTTTGATCCATTTGGAGTTGATTCTGGTGCAGGGTGATATATAAGGATCTAGCTTTAGTTTTTTACAAGTAGTTAACCAATGTTGCCAGCACCATTTAATGAAAAGGCTGTCTTTGATCCATGCTATTGTTTTAGCTCCCTTATCGAAGATTAGATGGCTATAGGTCTGTAGGTTCATTTCTGGGTTTTCAATTCTATTCCATTGGTCCTGAGGTCTGTTCTTATGCCAATACCAAGCTGTTTTGATTACTATGGCTTTATAGTGAAGTTTGAAATTTGGTATTGATATTCCTCCAGCAGTGTCCTTTCTGTTGATGAGCGTTTTTGGTATTCGGGGTCTTTTATTGTTCCATATGAATTTTTGAAATGCCTCTTCTATTTTCTTGAAGAATGAGGCTGGAATTTTGATAGGTATCGCATGGAATTTGTAGATATCCTTGGGAAGTTTTGCCATTTTCACGATGTTAATCTTTTCAATCCAGGAGCATGGGAGGTTTTGCCATTTTCTAAGTTCTGTTTTAAATTCCTTTTTCAAGATTTTAAAGTTTTCATCAAAGACGTCCTTCACTTCTTTGGTTAAGTTAATTCCTAGGTGTTTTATTTTTTTGTGGCGCTATTACAAATGGAGTTGCATTCCTAATTTCAGCCACACTTTTCACTTTTTTAGCATATAGAACAGCCATTGGTTTTTGGGGGTTAATTTTATACCCTGGTACTTTGCCAAAGTTTTGAATCAGCTTGAGTAGTTTGGAAGTGGAGTCTGTGGGATTCTTTAGATACAAGATCATGTCATCTGCAAAGAGGGAGAGTTTTATTTCTTCTTTCCCTATTTGGATCCCCTTTATGTCTGCATCTTGTCTTATTGCTGTAGCTAGGCATTCTAATACTAGGTTGAAGATAAGTGGAAAGAGTGGACATCCTTGTCCTTCCTGAGTTAAGAGGAAATAGCTTTATTTTTTCACCATGAAGTATAATGCTGGCTGTAGGTTTGTCATATACAGCCTTTATTGTATTGAGGAATGTTCCATGGATTCCTAATTTTTTCAAAACCTTCTTCTTAAATGGTTGTTGGATCTGTATCTATTGAGAAAACCATGTGGTTCTTATTCTTGCTCCTGTTGATGTAATGAATAATATTAATTCATTTGCGTATATTGAACCAGCTTTGCATCCCTGAAATGAATCCTGTTTGATCGTGGTGTATGATTTTTTGGATGAATTGTTGAACTCGATTGGCCAAGTTTTGTTGAGAAGTTTTTCATCAATATTCATCAAAGAAATGGGTCAATAGTTCTCTTTATTTGATGAGTCCCATCCTGCTTTTGGGATGAGGGTTATGATGGCTTCATAGTATGTGTTCGGTAGTGAACTTTCTCTTTCAATTTCATTGAAGAGTTGGAAGAGTATTGGTGTGAGCTCTGCTTTGAAGGCCTTGAAGAATTCTGCTGTAAAACCATCTGGTCCTGGACTTTTCTTAGCTGGGAGGTCTCTTATTGCTGTTTCTATTGCAATGCTTGATATGGGCCTGTTAAGCTGGTTTAACTCATCTTGGTTTAGTTTTGGCATGTCAATATTTGCTAGGAAAAGGTCCATTTCTGACAAGTTCCCAAACTTATTAGCATAAAGTTTTGAGAAATATTCCCTTATAATGTTCTGAATCTTGATTGTTTCCGTGGTGATGTTTCCATTCTCAACTCTGAATTTATTTATTTGGGTGTGCTCTCTTTTGTTTCGGATAAGATTTGCTAAGGGTCTGTCAATTTTGTTAATTTTTTCAAAGAACCAACTCTTTGTTTTGTTGATTCGTTCTATAGTTTTTTTGGATTCTAATTCATTTAATTCTGATTTAATTTTAATTATTTCTTTCTGTCTGCTGGATTGGGGTTTATCTTGCTGCTCTTTTTCAAGGAGGTTTAGATGTGTCATTAAATTGTTGGTTTCAGATCTCTCCAATTTGTTGATCTAGGAGCTCAGAGCTATAAACTTGCCTTTGAGTACTACCTTTGCTGTGTCCCAGAGGAGCTGGTAATTTGTGTGTTCATTTTTGTTGAATAGCATGAACATTTGAATTTCCTTTCTAATCTCTTCCATGACCCACTCATGATTCAGCAGTGTGTTGTTCAGCTTCCATGTGATACCTGACTTTCTTTGGTTGCTTTTGGTGTTGAGTTCTAATTTTATTACCTTGTGGTCAGGGATAATGCAAGGTATAACTTCAATGCTTCTGAATTTAGACAAGTTTGTTTTGTGGCCTAAAATGCGGTCTATTTTAGAAAATGTTCTATGTACTGCTGAGAAAAACGTGTATTCTGATGCTGCTGGGTGAAATATTCGGTATATATCTGTTAAATCTAGTTGATCTATGCAGCTGTTTAGATCTGCAGTTTCTCTGTTGAGTGTTTGCCGAGTTGATCTATCTAGTGGGAAGAGTGGTGTGTTAAAATCCCCAACAATTAATGTCTTTGGATCAATATGGGATTTGAGGGGAAATAGTGTTTCTTGCACAAATTTGGGTGATCCATTGTTTGGCGAGTAAATATTTAGAATTGTAATATCCTCCTGAAGGAGAGATCCCTTAATTAGTATGTAGCGATCTTCTTTATCTCTTTTCACGAATTTTAATTTGAAGTCTATTTTATCTGACATTAGGATTGCAACTCCTGCCTGTTTATGGGGGCCGTTTGCTTGGTAGATTTCGTTCCAGCCTTTCACATTGAAAATGTGTTTGTTTTTAAGGGCACGATGTGACTCTTGAAGGTAGCAGATAAAAGGGTTTTGTTTTTTCATCCAACTAGACAGTCTATGTCGATTAATTGAAGAGTTCAGTCCGTTAACGTTAAGAGATAGGACTGAGAGGTATTTGTGAGTTCCTGCCATGTTATCCACCTTCTTGGGGGCTGTGAAAACTGGGTTATTCCTATGGTTCTTGGATTCTCAGTTTGGGTGCAGTTTCTTGGCCTTGATTGTGATCCTGTTGGTTTTCTATGTGTAGGACATCTTTAATAACTTTCTGTAGGGTGTTTTGGTGGAGATGTATCATTTCAATTTTTTTTTGGTATGGAAAATTTTTATTTGGCCTTCAGTTATGAAAGAGAGTTTAGCTGGGTACAGTATTCTTCGTAGATAATTGTCTTGGATTAGTGTTTGTTCTTTCTCTATAATATCTAGCCTGTTTTCAATCCCTGAGATTCAATCCTCTGCATAGTCTCACCTATTATCAAACTTTCTACTTTGCTTTTTATCTCTTTTCCTTCTAATTGGTCAGGTTTCATGGCTTCAAACTCTGTTGAAGCTTTGTTTTAGATCTTGTCTGAACTTGTTTACTTCCTTAATTTGGTGTTCAGTGTTTATTCTAAAATTACTTAGTAGATTGGTTATGGTTTCCTTGGATTCCCATTCCTTCTGTATAGTTCCATTCAGCATTCCCTTTGCGGTCTTCCTGACTTCCTTCAACTCTTTGTTTATGGATTCCATTAATGCCTTAGTGATCTTTGTGTATTCTCTTCCTGCTCACTCAATTCCTTTATTATTCTTTGATTAGCTTCCTCCCATTCGTGGGATTCCTGTAGTTCTCTTTGAATGTTCTCAGCCTGCTCACGCCATTCCTGCCTTTGTCTTTGAGTATTCTAAAGCTGCTCATGCAATTTCTGTATCAGTTTTTGAGTAGCTTCCTCACACTTATGATATTCCTATAAACTTTTGGATTGCCTCCTCCCTCTCCCTATCACGTTCGTACAAAGTCCTTTGTATGCTTTCAATCTTTTCATTTATCATGTTTGCCAGCAGTGTTTGTAGAGTTATTTGGGAACTCTCCTCTGGATTATTCATTATCAGTTCTCTCCCCTGATTATCAAGATTGGGAATTGAGATACCCGGATTTGCCATTTTCCTTGTGTTTTTTGGGCTTACTCTGCCCATTTGAGATGAAAATAGCACCAGTTTTGTCTTAGAACACTATCTTAAGGCAAGCATTAACCAAAGTCTGAATATGCATAGTCAATAGTCTAGAGATACAATCTAGTTCAACAGATACATCTATTCAACATCAAAAAACTATATATTAATGGACTATGAACCTCAAAGAAGAATTTGGAAGACCAGAAATTATTATGGTTAGGGAGAGATGTGGGTAAAAAATAGGAATAGATTGATGTGGGGAGTCTCAGGGAGAGTTAAATAAGTCCTAATCTCAAAGGAGGAAATAGGATGGGTAGGATGAAAGTAGAGAGAGAGAAAAAAAGAAGAAGGCAAAAGGGAAAAGAAAATTGGCCAGAAAACATAGAAAAGTAAAAATTAACAATATTATGTAGATAAGATAGCAATCTATTTAGAGACAACGTGAATATATTGAGAAAAGGGGAGGGATATAAATGAGATGTGAAAAACTTAAAAATAAATATGCTTAAAATATTATATAGGTATAAAGAGATAGAGCTGCTATTAAGGAATTTATGTCTCAGAGGTTTTGAATTGAGTTATAAATTTGTGGATTAAGTGTGTACACAATGGGGGATAGGGTCTAATAGTCAACTTCGTGTTTATCTGAGGATGTGCAGGACAAGAATTATGTCACATATAGAAGAACGAAAGAGAGGAGAAGGTGAAAAGGATAAGAAAGGAAGAAAAAAACCCTGAAGTTCAGTAGAGCTATACAAAAAACAAAAAGATAATTTAAAAAGAAAAAAAAGAGAAAGAAAACAAAAAAAAGGAAAACACACACTCACATATCCCTAAAATAGCAATTATAAGAGGAAAAAACATCTGGAAAACAATTTATTTTTAAAAAGGCAAAAATTAAAGATTAAAAAATTTTAGAACAGAAAAAAAATTTTATATGAGGTACGAAAAAGAAGAAGAAGAAGAAGAAGAAGAAGAAGAAGAAGAAGAAGAAGAAGAAGAAGAAGAAGAAGAAGAAGAAGAAGAAGAAGAAGAAGAAGAAGAAGAAGAAGAAGAAGAAAAGAAGAAGAAGAAGAAGAAGAAAAGAAGAAGAAGAAGAAAAGAAGAAGAAGAAGAAGAAGAAGAAGAAGAAGAAGAAGAAGAAGAAGAAGAAGAAGAAGAAGAAGAAGGAGAAGAAGGAGAAGAAGGAGAAGAAGGAGAAGAAGGAGAAGAAGGAGAAGAAGGAGAAGAAGAAGGAGAAGAAGGAGAAGAAGGAGAAGAAGAAGGAGAAGAAGGAGAAGAAGGAGAAGAAGGAGAAGAAGAAGAAGAAGAAGAAGAAGAAGAAGAAGAAGAAGAAGAAGAAGAAGAAGAAGAAGAAGAAGAAGAAGAAGAAGAAGAAGAGAAAAAAATTTCTTTGATTTTTTTTGTAAGGGTGGGATAAATTCTGTATCTCCCTTGTGTCCCTAACCAGCCTCTTGTTGGAGTCTCTGGTCTCTTGTAGTCCTGTGGCTTGGTTGGTTTCTTAAGTCAGTTTGTTTGAACACGCAGAAAAATACTCTGCTTTACCCAGGATTTGGCGATCCACCTCCCAGGCTAGTTCATTGGGAGGCAGATCTGCTTTGAGTATCACAAAAGAGGGGGATTCAGTGATGGGGCTAGGTTCTGGGTAGAGTTGAGGCCTTTCAACAGACAGCAGCTTTTCCGGGGGGCTAGTTTGTGAAAAACTCACAGAGCCCAGCCTGGAGCCATTCTCAGGGTTTCTGTTTACTTATTTTCAATTGATTGTCAAGACTGCTAGAGGGAGGGGCAGCCTCTGGCTCTGATTACCCAGTGAAGAAACCCACTCCTAGGGCTGGCGCCCGAGCTGGGTGACTTTTCCTTAGGTGGAGCTGAGTCTGTCAGGTCATGCCGCCGTTAAGTTTTTGTGACCTGCTAAATGACTAGTTTTATTCCAAGGCCTGAGTTGGAGCTAGCAGCTCCTCTGAGCTTTGTCGGTATCCAAGATGGAGATCTCCGGTGCTGAGGTGGGGAGGGGTGGCCTTCCCTCCTTTGCTCCCAGAGAAGGAGTAAGGACGTCAGGCTTCTGCTTACGCCGAGTCTTGGTTCCTGGGTCGTCTCTGGTCTGTGACCTGCAGGATGAAGATATTCGCTCCTTATCAGTTCTTGCTGGTGTTGAGTAGAATCCACTCACCCACTGCATCTGGCTCCTTCGTCCCCTACTCTCTGTGGCTCAGGTATGGCAGTGGCCGCCACCACCACTGTAGCTGCTGCCATGGCGGCAGCCGGCAAGAGCTCAGATGTGTCTCCTTGCCTTGGTTTCTCCTCTCTGGCCTAATTCTCTGTCCTGTGATGGCACACTTGGTGTGATTCTCTGGCTTAGGACTCTTCCCTGGAACTCTAAAACTGCTTTCTATGTGAGAGCTTGCTTAGACTCTAGCTTCTCCTCGGCCATCTTCTCGGAACCTCAGAAGTGAAAATCTTTATGACGAAAACTTTAAAAACCTGAAAAATGCAACAAAACAGAATATAGGAAGTTGGAAAAACCTCCCATGCTCCTGGTTTGGAAGGATCAACATCTTGAAAATGGCGATACCTCCCAAGGCTATATACAAATTCAATGCGACACCTATCAAAATTCCAAACTTATTCTTCCACGAAATAGAAAAGGAAATCCCAAAAATCATATGGAACAATAAAAGACCCCGAATAACTAAAACGATCCTCAACAGAAAGATCACTGCAAGAGGAATATAAATACCAAATTTCAAACACTACTACAAAGGCATAGTAATCAAAACAGCTTGGTACTGACAGAAGAACAGACCTCAGGACCAATGGAATAGATATGAAAACTCAGAAATGAACTCACAGACATATAAGCACTTAATCCTCAGTAAGGGAGCTAAAAAACTAGAATGGAAGAAAGACAGCCTCTTCAGTAAATGGTGGTGGCAAAATTGGTTAACTACTTGTAAACAGCTAAAGCTAGATCCTTATATATCACCCTGCAGCAGAATCAACTACAAATGGTTCAAAGACCTAGGGGTCAAAGCAGAAATTCTGAAAACATTAGAGGAGAGAATATGAGCTACCCTAGGTCTCCTTGGCACAGGCCGAAATTTATAGATACCCAGAAACACAACAATTCAAATAAATGTTGGACAAATGGGATTGCATGAAATTGCAGAGCTTCTGCATGGCAAAGAACCTAGCTAGCAGATCAAGAGAAAGCCCACGGATTGGGAGATCTTCAATAGCCATACAATGGACAAACGGTCTCATATCTAAAATATACTTGGAACTCAAAAAAATAGAATTCCCCAACAACAAATCTTCAAAGAAACAACTGCCCAATAAATAAGTGAGCTAGTCTTTTTTTTTCTTTTTTTTAAAATTGGTTTTTATTGTGAAAATTCTGTAAAGAGGGTTTACAGTTACATGAACAAGGTAATGAGTACATTTCTTTTTTGGGGGGGTTATTATTTCTTTCTTTTTTTTTTGTTATGAGAATACCGTACAGAGGATTTACAATTACATGGGCAAGATAACGGTACCTTTCTTTCAAGCATTGTTTCCTCCTGTTTGTTTCCCCTTCCCATTCCATTTCCATAGTCCTCCTACCTCCCCCAACCCAATCTTTACCCCACCCAACTCCCCCCCCCACCAAAGTTGTAAAGTTCATTTTTTGATATAACCACTAATGTCTCTCCCCCATGGTATAACCTCTGCTCTCACTGTATTTGATGTTGGTATAATTTGTGGAGGGGAAGGACAAAAACTATCGAGCTAAAGTCTTAAAGAGAAACTTCTCTGAAGAAGAAAGAAGGATGGCCAATAGACATATGAAGAAATACTCAACCTCCCTAGCCATAAAAGAAATGCAAATAAAAACAACATTGTGATACCACCTCACCCAGTTAGAATGGCTATCAAGAACTCTAATAAGAACAGATGCGGCAGGGGATGTGGAGAGAAGGGAACCTTGCTGCATTCTTGGTGGGAGTGTAAACTTGTTCAACCACTTTGGGAAGTAGTATGGAGTTCCTCAAAAGACTCCAATAGAGCACACCTATGACCCAGCAATCCCACTTTTGGTCATTTACCCAAATGTTCACAAACAAAGCTATAAGCACAACCATGTTTATCGCAGATTTATATTTAACAAAGGTAATATATGGAACCAACCCAGTTGCCCTCAGTAGATGAATGTATCAAGGAAACATGGTATATATAAAAAAATGGAATTCTATGCCCCATCAGAAAGAATGCATTGCCCCATTTGCTAGGAAGTGGAAAGACTTGGAAAAAATTAAATTAAGTGAAGTAAGCCCGGCCCAAAGAAATGTAAGTCCAATGGTTCCCTTATTTGCAGTAACTAATTTATGTCTGAGACCAGCAGAAATGGTCAGTTAAGTTGATGTTAGTCTAAATGAACCCAAGATAAGGATTCAATTGTTTTTCTTTCTTGTGATTGTTCCTAACATAACTATAAGATGATTTTTTTGTTGCTTTGTATATCCATCCCCCTCAAGTATATCCATGTTTTTCACTGTATTTGATGTTGGTATAATTTGTGGAGGTGAGGGAAAACAGAGCTTTTTTTAAATAGGGATACAGATGGACCCATTGGAACAATGAGATGTACAAGATTTTATTTCCAAAACTGAAATGTACAACTTTCCTGGGGGGATGAGAGGGAGATGGGAAGGGTTGGGAAAGGAAAACAAAGGAGGATGGCAACAATGCTTGAAAAGAAATGTACTCTTTACCTTGCCCATGTAATGTAACCCCTATGTAAGGTATTTTCACAATTAAAAAAAAAGAGACAAAAAAAATCACCTGTATGGTTTCCTATGAAAAGAAAGCAGAATACAATTTGTTCCTCAAGGAAATTTATCCATAACTGGCAGTAATATCACTTTCATAAATGTAAGAAGACTGAAGAACAAATTTCAACTCAAAGTGCCTGATATAAAATTTACTTTGTCCCTGTAAACAACCTTTCAATTCTATGTCTTGTTTCCAAAATGATTCGTATTATATTCTTATCATATTTTTAAATTAATTTTAAGTAGTTGAAATGAGAATTGCTGTTGACAAAGCAGTTTATGAATAGTTTAAAGTGAGTTTTTTTTTTCTTTTTCACTCCTGAGGTTTGAACTCTGGGTCTGGGTGTTGTCCCTGAGCTCCTTTGGATGAACACTAGAACTCTATCACTTGAGGCACAGCAGCAATTTCAGATTTTTCTGACATTTAATTGGAGATAAGAATCTCACAGACTTTTCTGCAGGGTTGGCTTCAAACTTCCATCATGAGCCTCCTGAGTGTATAGGAAAACAAGCATGAGCCTCTAGTGCCTGGCTTAATACAAGGCACCTTTTTATTTTTGGCTAATCGTGGGGCTTGAACTCAGGGCCTTGGCAATATCTTGCAATTCTTTTCCTCATGCTAGCACTCTACGACTTGTGTCACAGTGCCAATTCCAGCTCTTTTTGTTTATGTAGTACTGAGGAATCAGACCCTGTGCTTCATACATGCAAAGCAAACAGTCCACTACTAAGACACATTTCATGGATAATGCAATGCACCTTGAGGTTTTATTATCCCTCATTCCTCTCAATCCTATTTTCATCCCTCAATTTACATAATTTTGTAGAATATTCACTGGCTAGCAATGTCACACATCATCACTCAGAGGATATGTTACAGATAATATTTTATTGATAGTCTTATTCATCAACATACTAAACTCATTTATTACAGAACTCTCTGATTTTTAAATTCTAAATTATCACTCGGGTTCACCTACTACTAATCTAAAATTTATCCTAAGGTTAATGTAAATGAAATCTGCAATTCTTTGATAAAGTACAATGATTCATAGAATGTCTAAGTGTTGGACTATGAACATCACCTTCAGTTCTAGAACATTTTATCATCACTGCCTTCTCAAAATACTCCAATATTTAGTAGTAGTCACTTCCTGTCATCATTTGAAAATACCCTCCACTTGACCAACCATTACTTCATAATCTACCACTAGAGATGTGCCAATTTAAAAAGCTCATATAATTAGAAAACGTAGTCTAGGGCTGGTAAGAATGCTTAGGGGTAGAGCGCTTGCCTTGCATGCATGAGGCCCTGGGTTTGATTCCTCAGCACCACATAAGCAAAAAGAAAAAAGCTGAAAGTGGCGCTGTGGCTCAAGTAGTTGTGTGCTAGTCTTGAGCTGAAGAGCTGAGGGACAGCGCCCAGGCCACAGCTCAGGCCCCACGACTGGACCCCCCCCAATTAAAAGTACTTGTTAGATTCTTATCTCTAATTAACCACTAAAAACGGAAATTAGCTCTGTGCCTCAAGTTGTAGAATGCTGGCTTTGAGCATAAAGGGCTTAGCGATAATGCACAGGCCTTGCAAACAATAACAACAACAACAAAATATATCACATTAATTTCACGAAAGCACCTTTTAACTGCTGTGAACATTTCTTAGAAACATGAATATATGCCCCCTGAAAAATGTTGAGTAAAAAGTATAGAATATTTACTTTTATGTTAAAGACATGACTATTTAGTTTGTTTAAGATATTTAGGGTAAATGATTAGGAATTAAGAATAATGATAATACATTGGGGACTGGTATTTTATTCTATTTTACTATAGTAATAAAATGATATTTGTAATGATTATATAAAATACTCTTGTTTGGTATTTGAGTTATAATTAAATACTAAACATTCTTAATTGATTTCCATAGGAAAAAATCATTTTCTTCTTAGTATAAATTCTTTTGTAATTTCAAAACAATTAAGAATATTAGTCCAAGGCTGGTTTGCTCTCAGACTATATTTATTTTCTTGTTCTAGTTTTTATATGTTGGTAGAAATTAAAATTAAAAAATTAAATTGATATTGGCATTCAGGAACAGATTCATAGGTACTAATATTGGAGTCGCTTGAGTGGAATTTTTTTATTTCATTTGATATTTTCACAAATAAATCAAGATGATTATGTATTTTGTTTCTTTTCACTGCTTTTGGCTCTTACCTTGAGAATAATATTTTTCCTAGCGAAGTAGAGAAAAGCAATTGGTTTGAGCAAATAACATATGACTTTCATAAAATACAGATGCATAGATTTGGGTCTAAGTTTCTTATGCTAAGTTTCTTCCAGAAAAGGTTATCAATTACTTATAAGTGATGCATAATTCCTAGATATTACAGTTATCACATGCAATTTTTGATTGAGTTATCTCTGTATAAACTCAAAAAAAAACAGACCAAAAAAACTCAAATTCCAAAGAAAACACATCTTTGTTTTAAACACTGTAGTTTACAAAGAATTTTAGCCAACATTGAAAACATCTTTTTAGGTATTCTGCAATTTGTGTGAAGTATTTTTAACAATAGTTTTCTTTTTTTGCTGACATGAAATTCACATGCAATATATAATCTCCTTTTATTGTATACATTTCAGTGCTTCGGAAGTAAATTGTACAATAATAGGTTTTCCAAGCCTAATTTTAACAAACTTGCATTTCTTCTAATAGAAATGATGTAAATTTTAGAACAGACATTAAAGTAGATATAAAATTGTGTTACAGGAATTTGTCCAGCATACATCCTCTATAGTGTGTCTTTTCAAAATTTGTTTTTGGGGATTATTTCCAGGGTCTCACACATACTATTCAAGTGCACTGTCAATGAACTACATTCCCTGTCCAAACAAGTTTTTTACTTCTCTTTAATACATACATAGAAGTGTAATGGCTGGATCATCTACAATTCTCTTTGACCTTATGAACACTTGAATCTTGCTTGCTAAAAGGATCGCAGTACTATACAAATCATTCTGCTATGTAGAGGTTATCAATTTCTCCACAAATGCATTACTATATTTTGTGTCATCTTTTTATATTAGGGTCATAGTAGTGAGTTTTCTTTTTCTTTTTTCTTAGATAATAAAGAGGAGCTTATTTCATATGCTCCTCCTATTGACTGTTAATTTACATATGTTCTTTAAAGAATTATCCTATTCAGGAAAAATTTACATAGAATTAGAAGATATAAAAATACTTAAGATTCAGACTCATTATAACATTAACACTGTAGCATTAACAAATATCTTACCTGTATCTGTTCAATATGTTTTAATTGTATATGTTTTAACTTTGGTTATAGTGTCCTTTGAATTATGAAAGGTTATCACTTGATATAATCCAGTTTATTCTTGCTTTTCTTTAGCCACTAATGCTTTCCAAGTCAAATTTTTAGAAACCTTTACTGATGCAATGTCATGAATTTTTACATTTATGTTTTATAAGTTTTCACATCTCACATTTAGTTTGACAATCTTTTTTTTTATTTTAAATTTTAGTATAAGGATGGAGGTAGGACAGGTGCCTGAGGCTCATAACTGTAATCCTAGCTACTGAGGAGTCTGAGATCTGAGGATCACAGTTTAAAGCCATCCCGGGCAGGAACGTCCAGAGAATCTTATATCCAATAAACCACTAGAAAACCAGATCTGGTGCTGTGGCTCTAGCGGTATGGCACTCAAGTTGAGCTGAAAAGCACACGGACAGCACCTAAGCCCAGAGTTCAAGCCCCATGAATGACAAAATACAAAACAAAACAAAAAAGGATTGAGGTAGTAGTCTAAGATCATTTTTTTAAATCTTGAGAGACAATAGTGCAAAAACACACATCTTAGATTCTATTTTTATTTCATAAAGTCATAGGATAGATTTCAAAATCTATTGACCATAAAACTAAGAATTTTTTTGACAAACCTGTTACATTCTTCTATGTGTCTGCTCTTATAGTAGAACTATTTTGTCTTCACTACTAAACATGGTAATAAGTTTCAAAGTTAGTATGAAGGTTCAAGCTACACCATTTTACAATATTGTTCTGATTGACCTGTATTCCTTGAATTTACATTCGAGTTTATTGAGCAGGTGAACCAATATTCTACAGAGATATCTAGATGTTTGATAGTCACTCATATTTTGTTCCTTGTACAAAACAAGACCCCAGATATTATATATAGAAAAATATCTTTAGAGAATACTTGAAACAACTAAAATTAATTTAGGAATGAGTTAAGATATAGATAATGCTGTAACATAATAAATCTGAATGTTAACAACTTGAGTTGTACAACAGAGGAGAGTGAGAGGGGAAGGAATGATGGACCATGTAGGAGCTATATGTCATTGCTATTGTGTTTCAAAAAACAGAAAGAGTTCAGAGAAGAGAAGGAGAAAAATAAAGTGTCCTGAGTCAAGTTTCTTTTTAATCCATCTAATAGTTTGGACCAAAAGTCAGTGAAAATGGGAAAAAATAAAATAGAAAATGAAGCATTGTATATACCTGTTACAATTTTAAGAATTTGTAATAGAAATATGATAATTAATTCCCAAAGAAATAAGATAAAGAATAGTTAAACTTTAAAGGGAAAAGGAACGATGAGAGAAAAGAAGCAAAGTAAAACACAATAACAAACACAAGAGTTTGGAAGTGGAAAGGCAATGGGAATATTCTAAGTAACAATAAAAATTGCTAGAGTGGATAGAATATGGATCACAGTTTATCATTTATAATTTTGCAAAAACATATTAGTAAATAAAGTTTCAAAGTCATTATGTAAAACACTATTTGGATTATAATTAGGAAGCATAGCTCAGTGGTAAAACATTGGCCTAGCATGTGTAAAGAAATGGTGTGATCTCCCAAACATTACAAAGTACACACAAAGCACACACATACAAAAACCACATAAACACACTCATATACACCACATACACACATTTGGAATATTGATATAATTATATTAAACGGAGGAAATTATCGCAAATAGTAAAAGTGTGTTAATATATGAAATCATGATATTGCATGTACTATTTACAAGTTTAGTAGAAATAAAATAGTCATAATATACTTGGATTTTAATAGATGAAGTAAACTGAAAATTAATGGAAGACATGAGAACCTTTGCCAATAAGTTAGAATAATAAACATTTAAAAACATGTATCCTTTTATTTTGACAAAAAATTTATGTTACTGGTATTTTAACTCAAGATTTAGAATATGATAGCTAGGTGCTCTATATAACATTAATGATGGTTATATCTCTAATCATTTCACTCTGAATAGTTTTCTAATAAGGACACAGCGTTTTTCAGTAACTCCCAAATTACACATACCATTTACAGTTCCCACCATAGCTAGAAAATGGATGCCACAAATCACCATGCGGAGCTGAAACTTTTTTTAATTCAAGTAAAAGTATTTCCAAAAAGTGACCAAGTAATGAAGCCAAGTATGTGCTTCTTGAAAGTACAGTTAGTATTTGTTACCTGGACAAATATATTTGTAAGTGTAAAAAATAAATTTATTTAAAATCATTAATCATATAAAAATTAAGAAAAATTTTAATAATCACATATTAAATATTATAAAAGCAAAACATTTGTCTGAATAATTTACATGTGTAAATATCATGCAAAAATAAATTAACTAATCCTCTGAAAAAAGAATTATCCTAAAGAAACAAAAGAAAACATTTAAGCACAAAATTTGAAATTTAGAATATAAAATGAAGTGTACACTTAATTAAGTATAAACCTTCTGTATATCAATTTTATAATAAAAATGCATTAACAAAGAAAGCAAAAGTACCATGGATCAATAGCAACAGCAAAAGCACCAGTAGTGCTTGTTTTGAGTGTACAAAAATCGATGGAAGAGATAACAATGTTCCTTCCCTAAGAAATGTACTCATTACTTTACCTTATTTATGTAACTGTAACCCCTGTGTACATCACCATTAAAATGAAATTAAATTGAAATTAAAAATAAACCAAATAATATACCAATTAAGAATTCTTAGAAGCCATTGGTTAAAAACTTTGTAAAAAACTGCCTTAATACCCAAGGAATATATTTTGATGATACTATTTACATACTTCAACCTCAGCAGAGAAGCAAAAAGTTTAAAAACTGTTACAAAGTAAAGTAATAAATCAGAATATATTACTATTAATAATAATCATAAGATAATTTAAAGGGGCTGGGAAAGTGGCTCAGTAGTAGAGCGCTTGCCTTGCAAGCCTGAGGCCCTGGGTTCGATTTCTCAGCACCACATAAGCAAAAAGAAAAAAGCCAGAAGTGGTGCTGTGACTCAGGTGGTAGAGCGCTAGCCTTGAACTGAAGAGCTGAGGGACAGCACCCAGGGCCAGAGTTCAAGCCCCACAACCGGACCCCCCCCCAAAAAAAAGATTAATTTATAGTGGTAGTCAAATATGTAATAAATGAGACAATATGCCATACATTTGAACTTAATAAGTGAGAAAGAATTTTCTAGGACTTTTTAAATTATCATAAGTTTAATTGAAACACTATTCTGTCACATCATATGATAATCAGATGAAGCAGATATTAGAGCAAAGAACAGATTGTACTAAGTTCTTGAATGTTCATGTATATACTTAGTTTGGTTGTGGGAAATTGTGAGTATTTCAACTGGGGGTATATTTTTCTTGCTAGGCTGGTGTCATATCAGTGGTTAATTTTAGGATAGGTGTTACTTTCCACAAGAACATGCACCTGATCTGTCCTTTCAGTCTTCCCATCATCAGTGGCATCAGAGATGAACACCTACTTGTCTAGCCTGCTACCTTGACTGGCCTGGGTCCTCAGTCCTTCCAATCTTAATAACTAGATAGTGAAGGATGGTGGAAATGATCCAATGTACCCAGCTATAGAGTGAAAAGGAATTCCACTAACCTTTTGGCCTGGGTTCTGTTCTCAAGCCTGCTAAGTAGTTAAGAGTATCAATGGGAGGGCCTGGTGCCAAGCAGTAACAGTATTTTTAAAGCAATTAGACATATATATGACTTAGGCTTGTTATCACCTCAGGAAAAGAATAAAAGAGAATTAAAGCATAGAGGATATTCAGAATTTTAACTAGGTACTTAGAGGGTGAATAAGCTTAGCTAGCTACTCGGAAGTATGAGACCTGATGACTACTTTCAAAGCCAATCCAATCATGAAAATACAAGCAATTATCTTTAAAAAACCAGAAGTGGCTGAAGTGGAAGAACACTATCCTTGGGTACAGAAGCTTAGTAATAGTTCTTAGTGACTATCAAGCTTCAAGAATGATGAATGCATGCATGAGTACATGCACATGTGCATTTGCATACTCCCATGGGCATGAACACACACACACACACACACACACACACACACACAAATGAGTATTTCAATGTGAAGTTCTTTATTCTTTTACCTTGCTGTACGTTATTTTCCTGTATTCGTTTATAAATTAACAAAATCAGCTAAGGACCTATTTACATAAAATTCATCATGTTTCTCTAAAATTGACTCGCTTTTTGGAAGCCTGCTTTTATTTGACCCAAAAGTAAATTATTCAGGAAGTCAATTCATCACTCTGAATCTATAGTATTACATGATTGTTAAGGTTCCTCCTAGCAATATTATTTTGTGAAATCCTGCATCAAGCAATATATTTCCTTCACTAAAAGGGAAGCCTTTGTCAAACAATTAATAATAGGTTTTTCTCCTCCTGGCATGCATCTGTAGTTATATTATCTTCATATATTTCATGATCTGTCTGTGATGCCAAAGACTGCTGTGAAAGTAAAAACACCCTTCTCAGCGCTTAGCATTTGTATATCATTCATAGGTATGATGGTGTTTAAATGTTACTGAAATTGCTTTGGAATTAATAATGTTCACCCTGATTATCTTGAGAAAGAAGAATTGGTTTCTCAGCACTTTAGGTAAGAACTTGAAGGAAAGAAACAAAAGGAAAAGTGAGGAACAACTCAACACATAGATTCAAATGAAACAAAACAACCCAAGAAAAGACTAATTAATTCAGTACTCAAGAACCTGCAGGAAATGAAAGATTTGAAAAAAATCAGCTATGAAAAGCTTATGAAAATCCTGACTACATGGGAGTGCACTGTTGTGAGGACAGTGGCTAAAGCCCATACTAGACAGAAAGATCTGTACATAATGCCATGCACTTGTTATTCTAAATTCCAGGAAGAATAACATGAAGTGGAATGAGTCCAAGATAATAGACAAGTAGGAAGCCAGTTTCTATCTGAAAAAATAATCAGGATAATTTAGGGCTTCACAGGACAAAGTGCTAAGAACACCCAGTTAGTGGGCATAGGACACTGAATTCAAACTGTAATATTAGGTGTATTGAAGATAAAAGCTATGATTATAAATAATTGGAATAATTGTAACACTTGAGTATTTGAGTGGAGAAAAATCCATGAAAGAGATAGAATTAACCCACGTTCCAATTCTTTCTACTTTATTGATAATGTTCATTGGTACTTCAGACAAAACAGAGTTACCTTGCAAATGAGCATGGATGTGCATTTTAGTCAATGAACTAAAATAATACTAATATTTAAAGGGTTTTCAGAAATTGCAAGATTCGCTCTGGGATGTTAAATTGGAAAAGATATTCAAAAAGCTTTATTTGTTAAAGTTGTGATAGTTACTCCCACAAAAAAACTATTTATGAAGAAACCTTTGTATTGAAAGACCCCCTCCCTAACCAACCAGGCCCTGAGCCTCCTTTTTTTAGGGGAACAGAGTTTTGTATCTAACCACGCTATTTCTGGCTTCTGTAACATGCTTTGCTAAGAAAATTATATTACCCCCATATTCCCCCTTTTGATAACTAACCTCACCAGTTAATCAATAAGCCCACACACTACTAACTAACCCCACCCCGCAGTCAGCCCCCTGGTGTGAGCGAACGATTAGGCGTCGACTCGGACAAAGGTCACTTCCTCATACCAAGGGCCGGAGACACACAACTCGGCACGTACACCGAGGGACCCCCTCGAACAGTGATTGGCCAAAACACATGATTTGTTTTAAAAGGATTGGCTGCCTGCGTGCAGACCAGGTTGTAACACTTTAAATTTACTGGCTGAAAAAGCGCGGGCACTCCTGTAACGGACAGAGGGGTCTCATAAAAGGACCATCCCCGGGACTGCTCGGGGTTCCCAGCCACTGACCCGAACCTTGCGGATCTCGAGGTCACGTGCACCTGGGAACCTGGGCATGCCCAAATAAAACCCTCTTGCCTTTTGCATCTGGTGTCGTCTGACTGGTGCTTGGGGCAGGGAGGTCCTGATATGGGGGACACCCGAAGTCGGGGGTCTTTCATCTTGGGGGCTCGTCCGGGATCGCCCCCTGACCCACTCCAGCTCGGACCCACCAGGAGGTAAGCCGGCCTTTGTCTTTGTCTCTGTCTGTCTGGTGTTTGTCTCCGCGCAGCGTCTGTACTATTACGCGTAATAGCTCTGTATCTGGGCGGCTTGAGAAGGAGCTGACGAGCTCGGACTTCTCCCCCGCCACCCTGGGGGACGCCTCAGGGATTAGAGGGGCTCGATTTTTCGGAGCTCATGTCTGGAGGAAGGAGGGAACGTGGAATCTCTCTCCTTCCCGGGGAAAGGAGGGAACGTGGAATCTCTCTCCTTCCCGGGGATTTTGCTTCCCCGTCTGAAAATCTGCTTTCGGTTTGTGACCGGAGCCGCGCAGCGTTTGTCTTAACCTGTCCGTTTTTGGTTCTTTTTGTGTTCAGTGTTGGTTTAACTCTTGTTCTTTTTAACATGGGTCAGGCTGTTGTTACTCCTCTGTCTTTAACCCTAGACCACTGGAGAAGTAATCTCTCTCTCCTTCTCGGGGGAAGGAGGGAACGTGGAATCTCTCTCCTTCTCGGGGGAAGGAGGGAACGTGGAATCTCTCTCCTTCCCGGGGAGTTTAGCCGTGGTCGGCCACTCCCATCTGAAGTTGCTTTTTCTGTTTGGCGCCTGTCTGTTTTTGTCTGTTTCTGTTTAGTGTTAATTGTCTCTGTTGTCTGTTTTGTTGCCCTTAAAGGGATGGGGCAGCAACTAACAACCCCCCTTAAGTCTGACTATAGATCACTGGAAGTTACAGCCTAAGTCGAGATTGTCAGGTTTTGGGAACTTGCTTGTTTGTCAATTATGAAATTGCCACTGACCACCTGCGAGTGGCCCCAGTTAGATCTCAGCCTCAGGCCTTGGCTTAGGGGGTCTGAGCGTGGGGGAGAACCTGTCAGTCTGAGGGGATGGCCGCTAGGGACTTCTTTCCCTTGCCCCAAGATGACTGGGAATTCTCCTCTGCCTTGGAAGGCCCCTGGGTCAACGTCTGCAGGAATCTAAGAGAAAAATTTCTCTGAAATGAGTAGAGGGGGTGTTGAGTCCCCTGGTAAGTGGTGAGATGTCGCCCCATTCACTGAGACCTGATTTTGTCTTTGTGACCACTTGTTTGTCTTGTTAACTTTAGTGTGTTTGTTTTATGTTTTCTGGGGTAGGAAAGTTCTGGGTGAGTGTGGCAGGCTCACCCAGCAGACTCTGGATTCAGCTTGCTGAGTGGGAACAGCACAGAGTTCCGGTAGCGATAAACTGGGGCCCATTAGTCCCCAACTCAGCCTTTGGTTCTTGTCTAGTTCTGTTTTAAAATTGGTACCAGTTTTAAATGTGGATCCTTGGTTTTTGTGTGTATCTGTGTTTTTGTTATTTATTTATTTAAACATCTCTGAGGGAATAAAAGCTCCAACTGGGCTTGGTCACAGACCTGCTATGCCCACCCTCCCTGCGAGGCATGGAAGGTTACTGGGCTAGTTTGGTTCCCTTCAAGCCTCAGGCTGCACCTTCTCCCAGTGGAGGCTGCTGGAGGACAGGCGAGGGCGTAGAAGGCTGTGTGCCTGGTTTGGACTTTTCAGCTAGTTCTGTCTAAAATTGGGTAAAATAAATAAATAAATAAATAAATAAATAAATCAGGCCAGTTTTGTTTTAGGTGACTCCCTCCCCCAGCCCTCCTCCAACTCAGAAGAGATTCAAAAGCCTTGCTAACAAGCAAGCTCTGTGAAAATGAAGCCCAACAAAGGTACCTAGTTCTAAAAGAAATACTGTCTTAAATTTTTGTTTAAAAACTTTAGAAGGCGTACATACAACTGATTTTGATTTTTGCGCACTTTAAGATCTGTGTGAGTGTTTTGTGTGTGTCTGTGAACATGTTCAAAGATGAGAATTGTCAGCATGCTGTAACAATTGGGTGAGTTTAAATTTAAAATTCAAAAGATTATGAGGTTTGGACATTACCAAAAATTTTAAAGAATCTTCACAATGTTTTAAATGGCTTTTTAAAGATTCTTTAACTTGCAAATTAGAAAATCTGGTATTTTAAAAGCTAATATTTTAAAATGCATAAGTCTGTTTATACTGTAATCAAGTTATCTGGCTTAACAAAATGCATTGGCAGTTTGGCATTTAATTCCCTTGGCTAAAATTTGGGGAAAAATAATAAAAATTTAAATGTAAAAGTTAGTTTAACACTGTCAAAGATGTCACCTGTTCTGTCTGTCTAAAACTGTGTATTTCATTCGAGAACCAAGAGAAGAGACAGGGGGAAAAACTTAGAAGCCAACAGAAGACCTATCTTTAGGGGTAAGGGGTGAACAAGCAGAAGTGCAGCTCAGCTGGTCATGCATGGTGGGACAGGCCCTGGGAGGAGTCCACCCATGGTGAGGCAAGCTGGCACAAACGCAGTTCATCTAACCCTAAAGAGTCGGATTGGGTGTGTGCCTGCCTATTCCATAGGAGGGGCCAAGTGGCCCATCGTTGTTCTGTCTCTTTTCCCTGCAGATAGACACTAAAAACATGATGGTTAAAATGAGTGGTGTGATGATCTGATTAGTACTGGAAAAACTTTCCCTTGGATGTGTTAACATTAAAATTAGGAAGGCCTTAAAAAGAGGGCAAAAAGTTATTTGTATAATGTGGCTTACTTTCAATTATGTTCTACAATTAGGATGTTTTTAAAAGTTATAAAGATGTTAAATCTAGCTTTGTGGTATAGTAAAGGTGACTGTAATTCTTGCATTAAGGAAAATTGTCATTTGAGTTTAAAAATCTTAATGTGTGTCTGTTTTAAAACAAGCAGCCAAGAGGCAATGAGTGACACTTGGCCTCAAGATTTCAAGGGATCTTTTCAAAACACAAATAATAACTAAAGTATAAAATATTAAAGGTGATTAATAAGAGGTTTAAAAAAATAGGGAATGGATTTTTGGATATAAAGTTTAAATGTAAAATTGTTCTTGACATTGGCCTCAATGTGCACAAAGGAAAAATTAGGATTACCAAAATAATTGCTATTCTAGTTTGCTCTTATAGGTTTTTCAAGTTTCCAGCAAAGTCCAGAGCAAAGCACAGAGGATTCCTACAGTTTGTCAGATATAACTTTGACTCTTAATAAGTTTCAGGTAAGAGCATGCTTAAAAGCTACTTCTATGTTGACCACCTTGTTGCTTTCAATTGGAATAAAGTGGCCTTTTATAAGACTCATTGATCTGCAAACTGGTTCAAAGCCAGCCCGGGCAGAAAAAGGTCCCTGTGAGACTGTCACCTCTACTCAGCCAGCAGAGTGCTGAAAGAGCAAGCAGAGATGCTTTGGGACTCACAGTGGCAGAGTACTAGCCCTGGACTGAAGAGTTAAGGGACAGCATTCAAGCCCCGAGTCTGGGACTCAAAGTGGCAGAGTGCTAGCCTTGAGCTGTAGAGCTGAGGGACAGTGCTCAGGCCCCGAGTTCAAGTCCAGCAACCAGCTAAGGAAAATGCCAATGAGGCATTTATCCAGTGTAGAGAAGACACTCCTGGGACAAAAACAATGGAGGAACATCCAGAGGCAGTAAGCCACTGCTTGGATGGCAGAAATGTCAGATCCTAGAGTCATTTGTGCGTGGCCCTTCAAAACTGATCAGAGCCGGGAGGTCATAGGAAGATAGTTTGGAAGCATGCCTAATGTTCATGACTACCTTGTAAGGGACAGGAACTTGCCAGTCCTCTGTGATAGTAAAAAAGCTAATGTTATAAAATGTGGGGGGTAGTTTAAATCTTAACCCCTTTATGTGCCAAAAGCTCTAATTGGCAGTAATATTGAGCTGACACCAGTTACATGAAATTCATCTTCTCAGGAAAAAGTTTGTAAACCTGAGAGTGTGTTTCTATTGATATCTGTCTAAAGGCCTGCAAAGGTAACTCAGGCATTGTGTTAGGGTCACTAGAGATCACATTCCTAAGTCATCCAGAAAGATGCTTTTACAAACCAGAGTGCTAAACAAGCTACACTGCTATAGCTGGAGAAAAGGTCTGTGCAGTTGTCAAAAGTTAAATATTGTTCTTAATGACATCTAACCCTGATGGCCTCTTTGTAAAATAGGCTAAGGTTATAGGCTCCTGGCTAGGTAAGATCAACGCCCCTAAAGTCAGCTTGAAGAAGTTACAGAAGATGGACCTTCGCCCTTCTACCCCCATTTTAAGATCAAGGGTCCAGAGTCAGTTTTGGAAAAATGAGGCAAAATAGATAAAATAATTTTAAAAAAGGGCATAAAAAATAGTGTTAACTCTTGTAGGTGTGCAAGGTGTGGAGACTGCATTTGTCAGAGATGGTTACAAGACTAAGCCTTCTGTGTCTATTTACTAAAATATCTGGTTAGTAAAAAGTTGTGATTTTGGTAAATTGTCCTCAACTATTGTTTAAAAGATCTTAAAAACCAACAGGATCAAAGCCTGCCAAGCCTATGCAATGTATCCTTAACCAGTCTGTGTAGGAATTTACAGCGGAGCATGAGGTGTGACAGTCCCTTGGAGCCACTGAGAGATCCTGCTGTTGCTGCTGCTGCTGCTGCTGTTACGGTTGCTGCTGCTGCTGCATACCTTAATGGGTAAAGTTCAACGACGGCCTGACAGTCACTTGGAGGAACTCCTGCTTGATTCCATCACCTGAGTCTGCTTCCTGGTTGACTGCTGCTAAATCTAAGATCTTGTGGGACATTCTTTTGGGTGATATCCAGAAACCCTCTCTTCCCACAGTGGATATTGGGGACAAGGATATCACTGGCTTGCTTGTCTTAGGCACTTCAGTGCATAATGACTGGAAATCCACTCTATGGTCACAGCCTAGTTTGGCTCTGGTATGGTAATAACCTGAGTGTGTTATCAATGGAGGTAATACTCTTAGCCTTAAAATCTAGCAAGCTTCTGCATCACAGTGGTGCCTTAAGGCTGTTCTAAGATAAAGGTTCTGCAAGCCAAAGGAAAATTGGGCTTGTAACACTGGAATTACCCCGTGTGTGTCAACAGCCGTTTTTAACCCAACTAGGGATTATTGTGTACTAGTGCAAATTTGGCTCCCCATCACCTACCATCCCGATGAATTTGTCCTCCAGTATTTCGAGAACCCTGTATACAGGGACAACAGAGAACCTGTAACTCTCTCCCTAGCTGTTCTTTTGGGCCTTGGAGGAATAATGGCCGGAATCGCCACAGGAACCACAGCCCTGATGAAGGCAGATCAATACATGCTCCTACATCAGGCTGTAAATAAAGACTTAAAGACCCTAGAAAAGTCTGTCCGGGCGTTGACAGACTCCATAAGCTCCTTAGCTGAGGTAGTCCTCCAAAATCGAAGGGGGTTAGACTTGCTTTTTCTAAAGGAAGGGGGCCTATGTGCAGCCTTAAAAGAAGAGTGTTGTTTTTACGCTAACAAAACAGGAGTAATAATCGAGACCCTAGACAAACTCAAAGAGAGGCTAGATAAAAGAAAGCGGGAATTTGAGTCCCAACAGAGCTGGTATGAAGGATTATGGAACAAGTCTCCTGGTTCACTACCCTATTATCCTCCTTAATGGGACCACTTATACTACTAATGCTAATCCTTACTTTAGGCCCTTGCATTGTGAACCGCTTGATACAATTTGTAAAAGACTGCCTATCGGTAGTACAGGCCCTAGTTTTGACCCAACAATATCAAGCCCTCAGACAACAGGGAACTGGTAGTTAAAATAAAAAAAAAGGACAAAGCCTCTAAGGTTAGAGGCACTAACAAAAGAAATGGGGGAATGAAAGACCCCCTCCCTAACCAACCAGGCCCTGAGCCTCCTTTTTTTAGGGGAACAGAGTTTTGTATCTAACCACGCTATTTCTGGCTTCTGTAACATGCTTTGCTAAGAAAATTATATTACCCCCATATTCCCCCTTTTGATAACTAACCTCACCAGTTAATCAATAAGCCCACACACTACTAACTAACCCCACCCCGCAGTCAGCCCCCTGGTGTGAGCGAACGATTAGGCGTCGACTCGGACAAAGGTCACTTCCTCATACCAAGGGCCGGAGACACACAACTCGGCACGTACACCGAGGGACCCCCTCGAACAGTGATTGGCCAAAACACATGATTTGTTTTAAAAGGATTGGCTGCCTGCGTGCAGACCAGGTTGTAACACTTTAAATTTACTGGCTGAAAAAGCGCGGGCACTCCTGTAACGGACAGAGGGGTCTCATAAAAGGACCATCCCCGGGACTGCTCGGGGTTCCCAGCCACTGACCCGAACCTTGCGGATCTCGAGGTCACGTGCACCTGGGAACCTGGGCATGCCCAAATAAAACCCTCTTGCCTTTTGCATCTGGTGTCGTCTGACTGGTGCTTGGGGCAGGGAGGTCCTGATATGGGGGACACCCGAAGTCGGGGGTCTTTCAGTATGTACAAAATAACTACAAATGAATCCAGAATCTGGAGGTGATACATGCTTTTTGTTTGTTTGTTTGTTTTTTGAAATATATATCTAACAAGCATAGCCACAATACTGATTTTCAGTAAATCTGATGGGATATTCAAACCTAAGAAATATGGGATTTATTATCTTAGTGTGTAGAGATATGATCTTACAAAGAAAGTTATTTTCAACAGAAATCCGGAAAGAGTATATCCAACTTGAGTTTCACAGGAATAAGCAGAGAGTAATAACTGTTTGGTCAAGTTGGTCAAAATCAATCCATGAGTATATCTTAAAAGTATAACCAATTTAAGAGTTCAAATACATATTTTGTACTGACAGTCATAGTAATAACTTACTACCTAATTATATGTGTATCTTTTTACCTAATATATACTAAGAGCTGAAAATGATCTCTTATATCCACCTTAATTTTGTAAATGTTTTAACTAAAACAGAAAACAGTTTAATTCTATGGAAACCCATAACTTTTAAAATTAAATAATTTGTTAAGAGGACAGAATGTATGTGTTCTTCAAAATTCCTATGATTAATAACTACTCATTTTCAAATTCTGAACATTCCGTACCTGAGAGATTCAAAAATATACCTGGTTGCATGTTATGTAATTCTGCAATAGATGCATTTTCCAATGGGGTGTTACAGACTGAGAAGTGAACAGAAAAAGAGCAACATTCTGGTATAGGATAAAACTAGGAAGCATGTTATAATTAATTCTTCAAGAGTAACAGTTGTTTCTCAGATTAATCTATTATTTCTATGGCCATCAATCACAAGATTTATGTCATAAAGTCATCGTAGCCCAATAGTTTCCAACTTGTAGGGTGCACCTCAAAATTCCCTTAGTTCACATCAAGAATAGCTAATCTCCATTGTGAAAATACACTGCACCTCTGCTAATGTGATGCCCTCTGTGTTCTAGAAAGAATACCACAATAAACTGGGTTGCATCATTTTTCCTCCACTGGTATTCTTGCAAATATTATTTATATTTATACTTTTTAAACTATCATACATAATCAGGATTCTAAGGTTGGAATATTACAGTGCAAAGCCCACTGAACTAGGCCGTGAGAGGAGACTGGAGCTGGGACAACTGCTTTACAGGTTTTGTTTTTGTTTTAGGGATTATAGAAAAAAAAATCCTTGGCTCCAACCAGCCCAATTCTTGGAATAAAAAGAATGCCTTTAGGTGCCCTTCCCCTTAACAACTTAACCCACCTTTGTTCTGTTAAGGACTGACCCATTAAACAGATAGCCAGCAATCCAGCTCATGGTTGTGTGCTGGCAGCATCCCGAGTTTAGTATAAACTCTGCCTTTTTCACATGCTTATGTTAAACTCCACTAAACTCCTTTGTGTATGTTTACCTTAAGCTCTGCTTTACCATTGAATTTTTGAGTCATTTAAACCAAAAGTGATAGGCTGGTTTAAGCAGCCATTATGTGACAAAGTGTAACCTCATTGGCCACCTTTGTGTGGTCTGGTATGACTGCAATCTTTTGGGTGCATGAAAATCTCATTGGTCGCCTAAGTGACCAGACTTCACCTTGTGATTTTTGCCTTTAAAAACCTAAGCACGTGGGCCGCTGGGGGTCGCAGTATCAGCTCCCCAGCCTGTGCTGCTGCCTTGGCCAGTCAGTGTAGGAACCTTCTCAATAAAGTTGCTTCTTTAATAACAATTTTGTTGAGGTGGGCTGTGTCACTCGGGACGACTAGGTAGGCTTGCCTGCCTGAGTAGGGGTCTTCCTACTACACCACCCAGGCAGGAAGGTTCCCTAGATTCTTTTCTCCAATAAACTTCTCAGCAAAAGCCGGACAAAAGTGAGCAGAGGTTGAAGTGGTGGGGTGGAGCCTTGAGAATAAACAGGCTCGGAGACAGTGTCCAGTCCCAGAGTTCAAGCCCTACGACAAAACAATAAAACAAAAACAAAAATAAAACAAACCCCAAATCCAGCATTTTCCTCATTGTATACAGAGGCAGGTAATTAAGGAAAATGCTTCCTGTGTTACATACAGGTTGAAGAAAGAAGATGTCACACAATTATTCTCTTCATACCTTGTTATACCAAAGCCTCAAAAAATTGCCATTTTTCTAAATTTATAAATTAATTTCATCCATTTGTTGCCAACTCTGTCTACATTATTCACATTATCATTTTATACATGAACTGTTGGAATTATCTATTAAATGAGATCTAATTATAGCTCTCATGAAAGAATATTCTAGGCAAATAGAATGCAAGAAACATTTCTAAATTTGTCCATTAAACCCTCTACTTAAAAAGAATTTGGTAGTATCCTTTAGAATACGAAATTACAAACAAAACCAAAATATTTATTTTAAATCTGAACTCTAATTTAGCAAGATCTACAAAGTCCTACATTAGAATAACTTTGCTATTTCTCCAGCTTAAGCTTTTGTAATCCTTCATCCTTTCCTTGGAATCTATCAGAATGATGATTACTTACTTTTTCAAATTTTGGATGGGAATCATGAGCCATTTTGCATCTAAGAATGTTCTGTAATTAGAGCATTTAAAATACAACTGAGGATTATATATGAGTTGCATTTCAATAGGAAACTTGATTCTCAAAACATAATGACAAAATTAGCCCAAATTTCCAACTTTGTATTCTTTTCTTGTTTGGTTTGTTTTCTTAATACAAAATTATACTATCTGGTCCAGGGAAGGTATCACTGTGTAATTACACTATCTAATCTGTCTTAGTCTGAGTGTTAGAATTCTAGACTTGTATCACATTGCTCCTCCATAATTTCTTGGTGTATTTAATCTAGATACAGAATAGCAATTCTGAAAATCTCCAGTAATATTAATCAATAGACAGCTCAGAGTGTTCATGTACTCTTTTCAAAGATGTTCTAACATTTGACACAGGATATGAACATTTTCAGATGCACCTGCAGAGTTCTCTGATTCATTCCTCCATGGATCTGATGCCTTTAATAAATGATTACTTGACCCCCTTACTATCTCTGGTCCCTATCTATGTAATATTCTTAAACTTTTTTGAAGAATGTCCACTTGAGGACTTTCTAACATTAAAAATTATCACTTGATTCTAGTCTTACTCAGGACATATTTTCTATTGTTTTCTAACTTTTCTACTTATTCTGAGATTTGCTTCATTTGTGTATTTGTGTGTGCAAATATAAGTGCCTCTATTATGTCTATGTCTGTATGCATGTATGCAAAAGCCTCAAGCTCTTATTCAGTAATCTTGCTCATGACTGGTATTCCAATACTTGAGCCCTTCTTCCAATCCAGCTTTTGGATGGTTAATTATAGATAGTTTCTCAAAGACTGTTCTAACCAGGCTGCATGAAAACCGAACTTCCCAGACCACTTTACATTCTTAAGTTTTATTTCTCCCGTAGTTTCAACTTACAAACATTTTGTGAGTGTAAAGGGTAAGCTGTAGCATAGATATTTAACTCAAGAATTCATATAAAGTTAGATGAACATGCACATTACATATGCTGAGTGTACACTGTTAGAAATGTGATCTTAATCTGGGTGGTGGTGAGATCTTCGGATAGGGGTTCAAACCAGCTCAGGCAGGAAAGTCCCAGAGACTCTTTTTCCAATTAACTACAAGAAAACTGAAAGTGGCACTGTGGCTCAAGTGATAGAGCATTAGCCTTGAGCTGAATAGCAGAGGGACAGCTCCCAGGCCCAGAGTTCAAGTTCCAAGACCACCACCAACAAAAAATATATAAGTAAAGGAAAGAAAAAAAATGTGTTCTTATCCAACAGTTCATGGCTAGTATAATCCCTGCTCTCTCAGGATGGATTTTTTTTCCAATTAATTTCATGCTCTTATATCTGATTTGCATTGGAAACTTAATTATGCTTCCATTCTACTCTCTACAAAGTTGTGTAATTAGCAAGCGTGATTTAGAAGGGGAGTGGCCTCATACTTCGTGTTCCATGTAGGAGTAATGCTTTCTGTATATCACTCTCATAAATCTACATACTGGACTTGGCTTTATTGTTTCAATGTTGTCTTATTTGTAGAATCTTCTATAGTGTATCGAACCCTTACACTTAAACATAAAACTTCTCTTTCTCCTATTATTGGTATTGTTTCCTTACTGTTAACTCATGTACACTTGGAAAATAATATGCAGCACATACACTCACAAAAAAAAAAAAAGATTGGAGAAACTTCTTCCCATTTAAAATTCGCCTTAATTTATAGAGAACTTCCAAAGATTGAACTCAATACACTCCTGAATAATGTATTTATAAGCAATATAATTTCATATTTTCTCTTTACTAATTTGTCTCTAAAACACCTGTTACCTCAGGTCAGGCTGTCCTTGTGTTATTTCGGTGAAGCAAGAAAATATTCTTTATACCTCAGGCAGCACCATAGATTGTTCCTGAAAGTAACTCTTACTGGATGTGGAAACTGATCCAAGGAGAGGAATGGAATATAGAGGATTGAAAAAGTTCAAGTTAACTTGTGCATTCCTTTTTACTATACAAGAAAGAATCCCAAGGCTTAAAGGGAACTCTGTCCCTGACTTTTTCGTGTGTGTTTTTACTCATATATAACTTCTCTGTAAACTTCTAGTTGAGAGTATTACAAAGAGAAATAATGTGCCATTTGAAGGCGAGCATTGAACAAAAGGAAATAACGTGGATTTAAACATGTTCTACTGCAGGGACTGGGAAGGTGGCTCAGTGGAAGAGCGCTTGCCTTGCATGCATGAGGCCCAGGTTTGATTCCTCAGCACCACATAAGCCAAAAGTAAGCCAGAAGTGGTGCTGTGGCTCAAGTTGTAGAGTTGAAGAGCTGAGGGATAGCACCCTGGCCTAGAGTTCAGGACCACGACTGTTCCCCCCCCCATAAAAAAAACATTCTACTGCAAAAAAACAAAGACATGGAAGTTTTAAAGTGCCTTATGGATGGATATTTCACCCCTGAGTTGATTCTCTTGTTGCAGGAGTCAGTTATCAATTCCTTTAGTTTGGTCCTAAATTCTCCAGAGCAATAAGGATTCCAATAAAGCATCCAGTGAGTATGATCAGCAAAAGGAGCCTCTTCTCAGACCAGTACTCCTTTAAAGAGGGTCCAATGAAATATCTAGGGTTTTTTTTTTTTTGCTTGTTTTTTTTTAGTTTGTGTTGGTTATGGGGCTTGAACTCATAGGCTGGATCCTGTCCCTGAGCATTTTTCTTTCCTGCTCACCTGCTCCCAAAGCTAGTACTCTACTGCTTGAACCAAAACTCCATTTGTGGCTTTTTTGCTGTGTAATTACAGATAAGAGTTTGACAGACTCTCCTGCCAGGGTTGGCTTCGAACTAAGATAGTAAGAAAAACAAGTGACATCAATTGTATAGACGTCTCTTTTCAAACAAGAAATATTAGATGAAGTTTATTGTAAAGGTAAAATTTGACATTTTTTATTTTTATTTTATTGTGAAAATACCGAATGGGAGGAGTTACAATTACGCGGGTAAGATAACGAGTACATTTCTTATTAAGCATTGTTGCCTCTTCTTTGTTTCCCTTTCCCATCCCTTCCCATACTCCCCCTCTCCAACACCCCATCCTCCTCCCACACCAAAGTTGTAAAGTTCGTTTTTCGACATAAGGACTTGTACATCTCATTATTGCAATGGGTCCAACTGTAACCCTACTTAAACTATTTGTTTTTAGAGAATACGTCCAGCAAAGAATCCATAACATAACTCTGCAAAAGTAGGTGCACTGAATCATTTTGGAATTAATTTTGTTTTCTTGGGAAGATTATTTATCTTGTCGTTCCTTTTGGGGAAACTTAAAGTCACATTTCACTTTTTTGTTGGTTGTGGGACTTGAACTCTGATCCTGGGCACTGTTCCTAAGGTCTTCAGTTCAAGTTAAGCGCACTACCATTTTAGCTACAGCACCACTTCCGGGTTTCTGGTGGTTAATTGAAGATTGGGTCTCATGGACTTTCCTGATAAGGCTGGCTTTGAACCACAATCCTCTGGTCTCAACCTCCTGAGTAACTATGATTACAGTTGTAAACCACCAGCACCCATTTCATATTTGCATTTATGTGCACTGAATGACACTGTGTAGACAAAGAATGGAAATTTTAACCAAATGATGACATTGCAGCTTTTCAGAAAAATTGATGTAGCAGTAAATATGTCCTCCTTTTCCATTTTGTTACATTAATGAGTCATGAGCTATGGGATCCTTACATTAGCATCCTGTGACATCTGTATAGGTGTATTTATTATCAGTAAATGTTAATAGAGAAATATAGAAAGACAGATTTTTAGAAAACAAAAGAGATAAGGTGTGAAAGAACAGAGTAGAAGGAGATACATTTATCACACAGTGATTAAGAACTAGCATAAGAGATTTAAAATGCTAAAGGCAATGAGAAAAAGCCTAGTTGACAACTAATTCTTCAATAACCAAAAATGGTTCCCTAGACCAGTTTCTGGTATACATTAGTTACTATCGCTTATTCCTTCCATCTGGAGTTATTCCTTATTTTCTTTCACAACTATTAATTAGCATCTACCTTTTTGGTGCCAAAACTGACCAAAAAGATTTCAAAATCACACTTAGACTACTTTTCACTTTGTGATTAGCAGTGATGACACAAAATCCTGGAATCCTTGAATTTCCAGAATTAATCTTCAGCTGACATCTAAGCACATTCCTGCCATTAATTGCTGTGACTTAATGAACAAATCTTTTTTCAACACAGTATCCTAACATAAGTATAGTACATGAATTAGGGACTATTTTCAGGTGTCAGTAGGGAAGGAGCAATTATATATTTCAAGCATGCAATCTTTATTTTCCATTTAATAATTTTTGTTTTTGCCAGTCCAGAGGCTTAAACTCAAGGGTAAGTAATTATTCCTGAGCTATTTTTTTTCTCAAGGCTAGCACTCTACCACTTGAGGCACAACATCTCTTCCAGTGTTTTTCTTTTAATGTGTTACTGAGGAATTGAACCCAGGGTTTCATGCATGATAGGCAATCACTGTGCCATGAAGCCACATTCCCAGAGCTCTAAATGACTTTCTTAAGAAGGCATTACATTTTCATTCCATAACTATTTATCATAAGTTTAGCCAGGTGCTGGAAAATGATGTAGAAAGCAATATAATACAATAAGTCCAGTAGGCTGGATGGACAATGAATTTCACGGTCTAGCCAGGGCACAGTGGGGCTTACCTCAGGGAGCTCTTTCAAAAGTCTGAGCGAAAAAGCTCTTGACCCACAGCCCACCTCCAGAATGAGAGGGTCACCTTGGATTCCAGCCACATAGTGATGCTAGGCCCCCTTCTCCAGCACCCATTCAACCAGTTCTTGTGAAAGAGAGAGAGAGAAAAGGCAGAATTACAATTAAGTCGGGTGCCGGTGGCTCAGAACTCTAATCCTAACTACAGAGGAGGCTGAGATATGAGGATCATGGTTCATAGCCAGCCCCGGCAAGAACGTCTATGAGTCTCTTATTTCCAAAGAACCACCAGAAAACCAGAAGTGGTGCTGTGGGCTCAAGTGGTAGAGGACAAGCCTTTTTCTGAGGAGCTCAGGAACAGCACCCATGCCTAGGCTTCAAGCCACACAACTGACAAGAATTGGACTACCTACCAGAAGTGGATTGAATAGCACCCATTGTCCTAGGGAGCATGGTAGTGAAGTTGAAGTCATAAGTAGTTTCCCTGGCTTCTCTGTGCCTCGGCTTCCCCAGCTGCAAAACTCAACACAGTGAAGCATCCCCTTCCTCATGGGGATAGGGTAAGGATGAAAGAGAGAAATGTTTTGTTTCATAATCCCCACCTGTTGCTCAATTAACTGGCCCCACCTGAATCCTTTCCCGGTATCTTCCTATCATTTGCTCACAGAATTGCTGAGAACATTCTCTGAAGGCCACTCCCTCTGTGCTAAGCAATGCTCCAGGGATCCCTCTGTATAAATCCCTTATTTCCTCAAAACTATCCTATGAGGAGAATGAGGTCTGATGGTTGTGGCCCTACCCAGAGCTTCACCTCTGGTCAAGAATCGGCTGCTGTGGAATAAAAGTTTGGGATAATCCATCTAAATCGATAACTGAGCATGGCGCTACATATCTACCATCCCAACTACAGAGGACCAGGCCTGGTGGATCATACCTGTCCCAGATAGGAGGACCTGGATCCAGTCCAGCCAGAGCATATATTGAGTCTCTGTTTCAGAAATGCCCAAGACAGAAAGGTGGCTCCTCAGAGCCAGGGAGAAGAAACAAGCAGGTGGGCATGGTGCCCCCAGAGGGGTGTGTGACCCCGGGTAGTGGTGACTTGGGGGCAGCCACTCACCTGTGCTGCTGGGAGAAGCTGCTGGAGGTTGCTCCAGGTGAGTCAAGCAGCAATGGCATCAACATTGCAAACACATGGGCCAAGAGCAGAGAACCAGGGCCAGAGACCGGGTCAGGGCTTTAGGCGGGCTGGCAGTGCACCATTGGCTGAGGTTTGAAATCCCACACCTTGAGAAGGAAGGGAGGACCCGGGGTGCGGGCAGGCATCTCAATTTCCTACTATACTCCAAAGTCGCTTGTGTCTCTTCCTCACCACTCAGCCACCTCTCCCTTCCTCAACTGCTGGTGGTGTTGTAAACGAACAAAGGGAATCCAGGGTGCTACTGGGCAGCATGGAATGTGGATGTGGCCACCATTCTTGTATCCCATTGGTCAGAAAGAACCATGAAAGAATGGGGGTGTGGCCAGAATCTTGTGATGAAAGCAGCATGGGCGGAGTCGTGAAGACAGCAGCTCCCCCAGCTCTTTTCCAAGGAACCAATGACCAATTCATTTGGAGACAAGAGGGTGATCTGCTTTAGCAGGATGGCTGCACAGATTGTTGTGTCTTTCTGTTTGTTGCCAGACCTGGAACTTGAACTCAGGATCTGGGCACAGTCTGTGAGCTGCTTTTGCTCAAGGCTTGCCCTCCACACTGGACCCAGGGCTTCTGGCTTTGTTGACACTGAATTTGGACAGGCGACTCAAGGACATTCCTGCTTAGGATGAGTTTGACCATGATCCTCCCATCACAGCCTTGTAAGTATCAAGGAGGACTGCTGAGAGCCACTGCTGCCTGCCTAATCATTGGTCTTGCTAATATTCTTAGACAGACTGGTGAGTACCATATCCCCAGTTTGAAGTGACAGGAGCTGGAGCCCACAGTTGGAATCCTGGTCCTGTCACCTCCAAATTGCAGGAGATCCTAAGGAACTCATTCCTATCCATATGCATACCAATGGAATGTGATGTATGTCATGATTGAATGGGCAGTTCTTGAATGATTCTAGGATAAAATTATACACAATTATATTATAGGACACTGATTGATTTTAATTAATTCTTTATTAAGCATTTAAAAATCACATTCATAAAATGGAGGCATAATGAAATATCTAAGAATTGGGCCTCACATGCTCAAAGGTGCTATTTTTCTGCCAGGACTGGGATTGGAACTCATGCTCTTGGTAACTCTGTTGCACTGTGTGGGAATGGGAAGCTGGCCTCCTTGAAGTCAAGAAATTCAGGTCTGCTCCTTGGGCCTGAAATAGATCCCCACCACTAGAAAACATTATACTCATGTACAATTTACATATATGATATATATATATATATATATATATACATATATATATGTTGACTCTATATTGCATTGAGTGTAGTTATTTTATTTTTTTGTTTTATTCATGTATTGACCTGTTATTTTATTGACTATTATGGAACATAAAACATTGATTACATTGATTGCACAGGATGTATATCTGCATATGTATTCCACTTCATACCTGACACCCAGGACCTTCACAGAAAAGGAAAACATGTGTCACCGTCATCTTCTTACTCCACGATTCATTTTTGGGAGTGCTGGCATGTGAACTCAAGGCATACAAGCCTACAAGGCCCAATTCATGAATGGGTGAGTGTTAGGATGCCATCCTGGGGCAAATTGAACTGACAGGCTGTTCCCAGGACCTCAGATCAAGCCCCAGGGGTGACCAAAATAAGAAAAGATTCACATGCAGATGGAAGTATGCTAATAAATATATATATATCTTTATAGAGTGTCAGAGATGCCTATACATTATTCAGTTATATACACTACATTCTTACCAATTCCTGGGTATCAATACTCCGTCCATGTAATTAATGTAGTAGTTAATGTAATGTATTTAATTAATTGTATTCATCCTTAAATTATTAATGAAATCAGTGTTCTGATATTATTGTGTTCCTTTAAGTAATAATATTCTTTCAATGCTTCATAAATATTAAATAAAATCAATCAGCCTCCTGAAATGAAGCTGTCTAATTTTACAGGAGCATCATTTATGATCAATTCATTCAACCGTGACATTGACAACATTCCATTGTTAATCTTATGTATGGGAACCATTTTCTTAGTATCTCCTGCCATTGGTTGGTGTCAGGATGGGGATTCAAAATCAGGGCCTATGTTGCCTCGTAGCAATGAAAGGTGAATTACCCTTTGCAACACTGTCATTCAGACGCATGAGGATCACCATGAAAAGGAAGAAAACAGAAAAAGGCCATATTTTTTCTGTGCATTGCTTTCCCTGCAAGGCCTGGGGGTCTAGGATCCCAGGAGGAGCTGTAGATCTAGTGGCTGCACCCCAGGGTAGGGTGATCAAAGCTGAGGCAGAATTGCCATGACCTGAGTTCAAGGGCCGTATTGAGAAAAATAAAATATAAACATTTAGCTCCCTGCCTTGGAATTCACGCTGTTTATTCTTCCAGGCTTTGGATTTTAACTCAGGATCTGGGTAAATCTAGAGCAATGTGGATGAAGGGGAAGATCACCATACTTGAAGATAAGAAACTCATGCCTGTTCACTAGTCCTGAATTCAAGATCCAGCCCTGGAAACATACTATTTAGATAAATTGTAAAGATAGGATTTATACTTGCCTGTAGATGTTCAATCCATACATGTTTGGTGTGGTTGTTCTTGTATTTTTTGTTTTATTCATTTATTTATCATTCATTGTACTCTGATAAAACCCCTTTCATTAATTATATTGACGACATTTTGTCACAGAGCATCTAGATTTATAGAAATGTTCTCCATCATACCAGGATTCTCAGGGTCACCCAGGATATTCAGAGAAAAGGAAAACAAGTTTTACACTTGGCTTCTTACTCCACGATCCACTTGTTGGTAGTGCTGGGATCTTCACTCAGGGCTGAGTAGGACCAATTGGCCAATAAGTCAAGGTGATCACACTATCCTGTGAGCAACTAATGAGCTAGGCCTTTCCCAGGATCTGATATTGATCGATAGGGCAGTCCACTATAGTAATAAGTTCATAATTTAAACATACGATCTATGTTGACATACATGTGTGTACAGCATCTTGTGTTTGGTGAACTTCTCCTTATTTTGTATCTACTTCATGGAGGTATTGTGTATTTTACTAAGTATGGTGACAGGATGACATTGATGACAACCTGTTCCCATGGTTATAGGATTGCTTATGAATTCCCCTTCCAAGTTGATACTCAGGACTTTTACAGGAGAGGAAAACGTGTGCAACAACTGGCTTTTGACATCAGGATGAATCTTTTGTTAGTGCTGGGATTTGAACTCAGGTTTGGATAGCTCTGTTGCACTGAGGGAGAAGGAGAAGCTCACCATCCTTGAAGACTAGAATGTCAGGCCTGGTTTAGAGCCTGATTTGAAACCCCACAGTCGACAAAATAGTAAGTCCAACTTTTTAAAACATAGGATCTCTCTTTACCTACAGGTGTGGTATGCATCTTGCATTCAGTGTAGTTATTCTTTTTATTATTTGTCTTATTCATGGATGTGTTGTGTATTTTATTGAGTATGGTGACAGATATAACTGTGCTGACATGGATGACAACCTATTCCCATGGCTATAGAGTTGCTTATATAGCATTTTCCATCCTCAATGAGATCCAGGACATTCATGGAACAGGAAAACATATCCAACCCTAAGGTTTTCACATAAGAATGAATCTTTTGGCAGTGTTGGAATTTGAACCCAAGGCCTAGCAGGCCCAATTGGTGAATGGGTCATGGTGAGCAGACCAGCCTGTGAGCCGCTAAGGAGGTTGGCCATTCCCGGGACCTGAGATGGAGTCCTGGTGGGGGCCAATATTGTCATAAATTCATAATTAAACAAAGGATCTATATTTCCAAACATGGGTGGGCAACATCTTGTGTTTGGTGTAGTAATTCTCTCTTTATTTTGTGTCTTATTCATTGATGTATTGTGTATTTTCTTGAGTTTAGGTTGACAGATATAACTGTGGTGAACTGGATGACAACCTGTTCCCATGAATATAGAGTTGCCTATACCTTCTCTATCCTAGCTGAGACCCAAAATTTACACAGCACATGAAAACAGGTGCAACGACTGGCTTCTCACATCAGGGTGAATTTTTGGCAGTGCTGGGATTCGAACTCAAGGCCTAGGAGGCCCAACTGCCCAATGGGTCCACGTGATCACACCAGACTGTGAGCCAAGAAGCAGCTGGGCTGTTCCAAGGAACTATATCGATCCCCAGGGAGGCCAAAATCGTCCTCAATGCATCATTGGAATATGGGATGTAAATTCACATCAGTGTGTGTACTGTATCGTATATTAAGTGTAGTTACTGTCTTTATTTGTATGCTACTCATGGATATATTGTGTATTTCTTGAGTATATGATGACAGGTATAACTCAGGTGACATATATAATAACTTATTCCCATGACCACAGGTGGCCCATGCATTCTCCATCCTAGCTGAGACATAGGATTTGCACAGGAAAGGAAAACAGGGGCAATGATTTGCTTCTGACATCAAGATGAATCTTTTGGCGGGTCTGGGTTCTGAACTCGGGGCCCAGCAGGCCTAATAGGTGAATGGGTCCACATGAGCACACCAGCCTGTGAGCCATGAAGAAGCTAGGCATTCCCAGTACAAAGAAATAATCTTATAAATATGTTAGAAACAATTGCAAGAAAGAAAAAAAGCATTTAAATACTTATCTTGGGGTTCATTCCACCTATTATATTGATCTGGTTTAATTAATTCTCTGCCTTCACTACTAGATTATTTGAAGAATACATAAGATAATTGCACTGAGAAGTGATTTAGAGAATTAATTCATATGGTTTACCTTTAATTTTTGAGGTAAGTACTTGGATTCAAATTCAGAGCCTTGCATTTGCCAGGCAGGCACCTGACCACTTGAACCATGCCACATCCAGCAATTTTTGCTTTGATTGTTTTTGAGAAAGAATCTTGTATTTTTTTATTCCTAGGCTACATGGATAGTGAACATCCTAGTATTATGTTCAAAATAGGTAGGATGACAGCCACACACTGGCATACCCAGCTTTTATTGATTGAGATGGAGGTCTCTTGTATGTTTTCCAGCTTGACCTTGAACTGCAACTATCGACACTTCCATTTCAGAGTAGCTAGGATTATAGTTATAAACCAACTCATTTGACTTATTTTATATGCTTACAAAATTTCTGAAATTATGAGAAAATCCTCTAGAGTTACTAGCCATATCCAGATTCTAGGTGATACACTAATGATTATTTTGTCAAAAATTTTTTGACATTATTTTGACAAACTTTTTAAAAATTTTTTGGCAAAATACCATACAGAGGGGATACAAATACATCGGCAAGGTAATGAGTACATTTCTTATCAAGCATTGTTGCCTCCTCCTGTTTCGCTTTCTCATCCCTTCCCATCTCCCCTCTCCACCCGTGCAACACTCTGCCCCTGGCAAAAGTTAAGTTCCTTATTGGACATAATGATTTGTATAGCTCATTGTTGCAATGGGTCCAATGTATGCCTATTTAAAAGTTGGTTTTTGCCCATTCCCTCCACAAATTATACGAACATCAAATAAAATGGAAGCAGGGGTTATACCATGGCGGAGGGACATATAAAGCAACAAAGAAATAGTCTTATAAATATGTTAGAAACAATTGAAGAAAGAAAAAAACATTTCAATACTTTTCTTGGGGTTCATTTCACCTAACATGAACTTAACTTACCTTTTCTGCTTGTCTCAAAAATATACTAGTTATTGCAAATAAAGGAAACCATGGGACCTATATTTTTGGACCTGGCTTAATTCACTTAATTTTTTCCAAGTCTTTCAACTTCCTAACAAATGGGGCAATGTCATTCTTTCTGACAGAAGCATAGAATTCCATTGTGGGTTTCTACCACATTTTTTAGATCCATTCATCTAGCTTCCTCATCGAAGATTAGATGGTTATATATCTGTAGGTTCAATTCTATTCCATTGGTCCTGATGTCTTTTCTTGTGCCATTACCAAGTTGTTTTGATTACTAGCAGAGTTTGAAATGTTGTATTGATATTCCTCCACTTTCCTTTCTGTTAATGATCTTTTATGCTATTCAGGGTCTTTTATTGTTCCCTATGGATTTTTGGATTGTCTCTTCTACTCCTTGAAGAATGAATTTGGGATAGTGTTAGGTATTGCATTGAATTTGTAGATACCCTTGTGAAGTATTACCATTTTCATGTTGTTGATCCTTCGAATCCAGGAGCATGGGAGTTTTTGCCATTTTCTAAGTTCTGGTTTGATTTCCTTTGTCAGATTATTAAAGTTTTCATCATAGAGGTCCTTCACTTCTTTGGTTAAGTTAATTCCTAGATATTTTATTTGTTTTTGTGGAGCTATTATGAATGGAGTTGCTTTCCTGATTTCAGCCACACTTTTCTTATTGTTGGCATACAGAAAAGCCATTGATTTTGAGGGTTAAATTTATACCCTGCTACTTTGCCCAAGTTTGAATGAGCTTAAATAATTTGGGAGTGGAGTCAGTGGGATTCTGTAAATACAATATCATGCCATCTGCAAAGAGGGAGAGTTTTTCATCATCTGTTCCTATTTGGATCCATTTTATGTTTGCATCTTGTCTTATTGCTGTATCTAGGCATTCTAATACTAGATTGAAGAGAAGTGGTGAGAATGGACGTCCTTGTCTCATTCCCTATTCAAGAGGAAATGGCTTTAGTTTTTCACCATTAAGTACAGTGTTGGTTGTAGGTTTGTCATATACAGCCTCTATTCTATTGAGGAATGTTCCCTGGATTCCTAATTTTTCCAGAGTTTTCATTATCAATGGGTGTTGAATGTTGTCAAATGCCTTTTCTGCATCACTTGAGATAACCATGTGTGTTCTTATCCTTGCTCTTGTTGATGTGATGGATTATATTAATTGATTTGCATATATTGATCCAGCATTGCATCCCTGAAATAAATCCTGTTCGATCGTGGTGTATGATTTTTTGGATGAATTGTTGAAGTCAATTGGCCAAAATTTTGTTCAGAATTTTGAATCAATGTTCATCAAAAAATGGGTCTATAGTTCTCTTTCTTTGATGAGTCCCTGCCTGGTATTGGAATGAAGGTTATGATGTCTTCCTAGAATGAGTTCGGTAGTGCACTTTCTCTTTCAATTTCATTGAAGGGCTATTGGTGTGAGCTCTGCTTGGAAGGCCTTGTAGAATTCTGCTGTAAATCTTTCCGATACTGGGCTTTTCTTAGATGAGACTTCTCTTATTGCTGTTTCTATCTCAATGTTTGATATGGACCTGTTAAAATGTTTTAACTCATCTTTCTTAGTTTCGGCATGTCGATATTTCCTATGAAAAGGTCAATTTCTGCCAAGTTCTCAAACTTATTAGCATAGTTTTGATAAGTATTCCCTTTTACTTTTCTTAATCTTGGTTATTGCTCTGGTGATGTTTCCATTCTCATCTCTGAGTTTATTTATTTGGGTGAGTTTTCTTCTTTTTCTGATAAGATTTGCTAAGGGTCTGTCAATTTTGTTAATTTTTTCTAAGAACTAACTCTTTGTTTTGTTGATGCTCTCTATGGTTTTCTTGGATCCTAATTCATTTAATTCTGATTTAATTTTAATTATTTATTCCATCTCCTGGATTAGGGTTTATCTTGCTGCTCTTTTTCAAGGAGGTTCAGATGTCTCATTAAGTTGTTGGTTTTAGATCTCTCCAATTAGTTGATGTAGGTACTCAAAGCTATAAACTCTGTCAACTGCCTTTGCTCTGTCCCAGAAGAGCAGTTAATTTGTGTGCTCATTTTTGTTGAATATGGTGAACATTTGAATTTCCTTTCTAATCTCTTCCCTGACTCACTGGTGATTCAACAGTGTATTGTTCAGCCTCCATATGTTACAGGACTTTCTTTGGTGGTTTTTGCTGTTGAGGTCTAATTTTATTCCCTTGTGATGTGAGCAAATGTAAGGTATAACTTCAATGGTTCTGAATTTGGTCAAGATTGCTCTGTGACCTAAAATGTGGTCTATTTTGGAAAATGTTCTATGTTCAGCAGAGAAAAATGTGTATTCTGATGCTGCTGGGTGAAATATTCAATAGGTGTCTGTTAAATCTAGTTGATATATGCTGTTGTTTAGATCAGTGGTTTTAGACTTGAGCTGAAGGGCTGAGGAAAAATGCCCAGGCCCAGATTTCAGGCCCCACAACCGACCAAAAAATCCCTCTGCCACATCTGACTTGCTTGCTTTGACTTCCCTCATGATGGCATACTAAGAGGCCAGCAAAGATAAAGCTCCAGAAACCTTTTGGATAGAAAAAGAAACCACTGCATGGGAAGTGAGGGGTGTTTTAGAACAGATTGGGAGCTGAACAGAGGCAGGAGGGCTCATGGCTTCAGACTCAGCTGTCTTTTGAATCATTGCCCAGTTACCAGCTATAAATTTTTGCTCCAAAATCAATGTGGCAAATCTGCAATTCTTATTGACTCATCCACATACACAGACATAGTTAGGCATCCAGAATGACTTAAAATGTAGATTTCCTAAATCAGAGAAATCTGTAAAAGAACTTCACTTAATCAGGTTCAATTCATTTTTACTTGCTTATAATTTAACTGAGAGAACACTATCAAACTAACCAAGCTTTCACAAAATCAAAATATCCAAGCAACTACGTTTTACAGGAAGTAAATATTCACAGCACAAATCAGAGTTTCTGAAGAGCTGGTGCTCTCAGAAAATCAGGAATTAGGGTTCAGAACACATGTCAGACACATTTAACAACATCATCAAAATTGGAATCATTACCACAGGTGTCAAAAGTTGCTTATTCTCAGCATGTAAGCACATTATCATTGTTTTCTGGCCCTTAGTAAAAAAAAATGGAAGATTTTGATTACCATTCTCAATTTCAATCTGCAAATTCACATTTTCTTCTAAGGAAAGTCATTTATCTCACACACCTGACAATACAGAATATGTATTCAAACAAGTGTCTTCTGGGCATCTGGGAGCAAAATAGGAAGAATGAAACAGGCTACAAATCATGTTTGTACTTCTGCTTTTTCTTTTTAATTGTGAAAATACCGTACAGAGAGGTTACAATTACCTTAGCAAGTTAATTAGTACATTTCTTTTCTTTTCTTTTCTTTTTTTGGTGGGGGGGTCCAGTCCTGGGGCCTGAACTCCGGGCCTGGGCAGTGTCCCTCAGCTCTTCAGCTCAAGGCTAGCGCTCTACCACTTGAGCCACAGCACCACTTCTGGCTTTTTTCTTTTTACTTATGTGGTGCTGAGGAATCAAACCCAGGGCCTTAGGCATGCAAGGCAAGCGCTCTACCACTGAGCCACCTTCCCAGCCCAATTAGTACATTTCTTATCAAGCATGGTTGCCATGGAAAGACTTGATGGCACAGCTAAGCTAATTTGGGAGTGCTTGTCCTTTCCAGCACCCAGGTGGGAAGTTGGTTAGTTGGGAGGGAAGAAATGTCTTAGAGTTTCAGAAAAAGGCAAAATAATTGTGCATGGTTTTTCTGCTCAGAAAAAGCCTTTAAATAAGACACATTTTTCTCTTCACAAAAGAACTACACTGTAATTTCCCCTTCTGTAGTTACTTACATGTGCTGAACTGTGCTCTGAAAAGATTACATGGAAAAACACCTCATATTTTGAAAGAAACCACATTCACATAATACCTTTTTTTTTTGCTTTTGGGGTGTTCTTTTGGAGGTAAAGTTTCACTGTATATCTCTTTGATTGCTTTCCTTCCTAGGCTTCTGTTTCCTGGAATTATAGGTATGCACTTCCACATCCATTTCACATTACTTGATTTTTTAAAAAGTATATTGTTACAATTTTTCTATTTTTATTAGTTACTGTTATTATTGTCTTACTGTACCCAATTTATAACTGAAGCTTTATTGTAGGTGTATTTCTCTGGGTAAAAGCATAAAATGGTCATCTTGGTATTTACAGTGTTGCTTCCAAAACTGATTGAGTATACTAAAATCAGCATAGGCTCCAGTCCCATATAGAAAATAACATAGTATGTCATACAAAGTAAGTTACACTTTAAATCATGTCAAGGTTATATATATTACCAACATACATGTAACAGTATTTAAATAGTTGCTCTATTGAATGTTTGGGGAAAAAATTTTTCACCGAATATTTTAAATTTCTGGTTTATTGAACACCTAGATTTGGAAATTCTGGATACTGAGGGTGAACTCTATAAAGTACTTCATTGATTTTAGGTGTCAACTTGAAATGTATATCCAGAGGCTAAACAGGAACTACTGTAAAGATCAAAATGAAACTTGAAACTCTTATTTGCCATAATTATTCATTAAATAAAATGTGGATAAATATGAATCTGTTCCTTTTCCTCCTCGTCCTCGTCCTCGTCCTTGTCCTCGTCCTCCTCCTCCTCCTCCTCTTCTTCTTCTCCTTCTTCTTCTCCTTCTTCTTCTCCTTCTACTTCTCCTTCTCCTCCTCCTTCTCCTTCTCCTTCTTCTCCTTCTCCTTCTCCTTGTCCTTCTCCTTCCCCTT